>NW_026555672.1:0-54220 GCF_029017545.1 Prosopis cineraria | reverse complement strand
TTTTTCCCTTAGACGTTAATGGTGGGATCAGCGTCAGTTAACAAATCTGAGGTCAAAATAAGTTTTCTAGTGAATAGCATTCCCAAAGTAAAATTGTAAAATCTAAATTAACAACCTCTAATGATATCGTAAACTAAATAAAAATAATTCAAACAAAATAAATTTGTAAGTTTGTAAGTCGTAATCATAATCATAAAATGAAAGTAAGTTGGAAGCAATATATTTTTATCATGCTTAAAGAAAACCATTTATTCACACGTAAATCTAAGTGATGTATTTGCTAGCCAAAATCCTGTAAATTTTAACAAACAGATATTTGTCCACATTTAAATTTTGAGGACTCAATAGAATAGGTAATAAATGTAGACACACAATCCACGAGGGTAAATAATCAAATGCGGTCTATGCCACAGAAACAAATGTGGACACACAGTTCACGAGGGTAAGTAACTAAATGCAGTCGAAGCTACGAAACAAACGTAAACACACAATCCACGAGAGTAAATAATCAAATGCGGCTCAGGCCACGAAATCAAACGCAGGTACAAAGCCCACGAATATCAAACGTGAGAATAAAGCTCACGAGACAAATTAGCTAATGTTTAACCACAGGGCGCTATGGGTTAACAGAACTGCCGTTAGCAGCAGTGTTCTGTTTAGAGTTTTCTTAAAACCACATTTCAAACATGCAAGAAAAATAATTGTTGCTATAATAAAATTTTCACTCTCAATGCTAAACTTGCATGAGTTGTTTCAAATCTCAAAATTTATGAAAACTACACTTTATAGCTATTATGGCAAACTTACGGTACTTGAGTAGTCAATATTTTCAAAACTTAACAACCATACAAGAGTACTTTCATCAACCTTGGGAATACACTTTTGAGAATAAATAAATGCATATATCATAATTCATTTGTCATTTATTAATATTTCATAATTTTCAAAATTAATGTAATTCATAAAAAAAATGTTTCAATAAAAGTCTATGACAATAAAATAAATTAAAGAGAATGCTATTCACTTACCTGAAATCTCCAGAATTTAAATTTATCCTCTCAACTTTAATCAAATTTCTCCTCTTTCAAACTTCCTATAAATCATATTAAAATTTTATTTAACCCTCAACTAGTGCAATAATTTCTTTTTTTTTCCAACCTCACTCACCACCAATATTAAACTATAATACACCTAATTTTTTCTCAAGAAAAATCCTCACTAGCATTTGGTTAGGGCACGAAACATAAATTATTTTCAATCTATTCATAAAAATGCTAGCATTCAATATTTCACTAACAACTATCCATTTTCAAAAATCCAAAAATCACATTATAAATTTCATAGACCAATATTCTTTGCAACATCTGAATTTAATTTCATACTTTTTACAAGAATTAATGAATCTTTATAAATATTCAAAAATCAAGTCCAATTTTTGCTAATAAGCACTTCAATGACCATCTTATAGCCATTATTCCTCAAGTTTCATATCTCATCTCTTCTAACATAATTCTAACCAATTCTTCATTATTAATCAATTTAAATAAAATAAATTTAACTCAAAAGTTGATCCATATATATATTATTATCAAGCTTTAAGATAAATTTCAGGTTAAAATTTGAATCTTCTCCTTCCTAGAACAGTACGGCACAAAAATTCTGTAATTTTAGTCATCAATCAACTCTCTCTCTCTCTCTCTCTCGCACAGGTTCACCAAGAAAGAATCCTTAAGATTCCCACCTCAATCACCAATAACAGTAGAGGCAACGAAGGAGACAAAACCTACAGCAAAACAGGGGAGAGATTCAAACGCAACCCATGCAAGAGGAAGAAGAACTGAACCAATCGAACCAGACCAAGAAGCAACAGACCCACAAGGAATACCTTAGATCAGCGATTCAGCTCTCACTCTACCCACTACTCAAACCCGCACGCGAATGGCAGCTAGCACGAGGAACGACGAAGCCCACCAAAGACAGAAATGATGGAGAACCTATTGGCAAGGTGGCAATGACCACCACTAACACCGGCGAGAATGAGGAATGAATGAGAAAGAGAAGAAGTCGGTGATGGCACTCCAGATTTCTCTCTCTCTCTCTCTGTCTGTGCGAAACTAAGACTGAATAAGGAGAAGGGAAAGAGAAAAATGTAAATTTGATGAAGGGGAGGGTATATTGGTAATTTTGTAAAGTTGAAATCACAGAATGAACCCCTGTTTTTTTTTTTTAAATTCTTAGTATTATGTTATTATTGATATAAAATAATATATCATTGACAAATATAATAAATCAGTTATAATATAAATATTAAAAATGTTGGATTGTTTGCTTAATTTGGTCTTATAACATGGACTATATATACAAAAGTCACATGGATTCCTTATATATTATTTATTTTATAAAAATTTATTATTATTATATTATTAATATATTAAAATTTATTTATTTTGATTTGATTGGATAAAAATATATTCTCTCAGTTCAAAAACATAAGGTATTTTTTGAGAAATTAGATGTTAAAAAATATATGGCATTTTTAACCTTTTGATGTGTAATTATTGTCTTTTTTTTTTAAAGTATCCCTATTGATAGTAACTTTATATTTATTATAGGGTGTTTAATAGGGGGTAAATATAAAAAGATAGAGTTAGTTTGAAAGTAGGTAATCACTTCATTGGAAGGTGAGATTCGGTTAAAAATACTTTATATTTTTGAACGGAGAGAGTATCAAATATAAAAGCTGGCTGTATGTTTTTTCTAATTATTTATTTCTTTTAAAACAATTGTACATCCCCTTGCATTTTTTTTTTTGGTTCAAAACACAAAATCCAGAAAAGCAAAGAAATGAGGATGGTTCATATAACAATGGCATTAAGAAATGTGGAGGAGTGATGCGTGATAGTAATGCTAATTGGCCCGTGGGTTTTAATGCCAACATTGGTTACTACCCACCAGCCATTACAAAGGTAATTGCTATCTTGCAGGGTCTTCACATGTGTTGGGATAAAGGTTTTCGAAGAGTCAAAATTTTAATTGATTAAGCAGAAGCAATTAATCTTCTATTGCAGAACCGAAATGATTGTCACCCCTATTTCCATATCCTTCTTGAAGTTTGTTTGCTTTTATATAGAGATTAATGTGTGTCTTTAGAGCTTAAGTATAGGAAAACAAATTTTTGTGCTCATTATTTAGCTATTAATTAATGTGTTGACAGGTTTGGTGTTTTTCATATTTTTGATCAATCACCACTTTTTTGAAGGAAAGTGAAAACTAATGGATGACGAGAAGTTGTTGAGTTACATTCAATTTTACTTGTAATCTCTGTTTGAATGATGCATCATCTTTTCAATAAATAAAAAAAAAATCAGTAAATTTGGACAAGCTGGAAGAAAACAAAAGATACACAACTACAATTTTCAATTTCGTATCAGAAAACCAATTTAATGCTGTCAAAAGCAATATAATTTGAATAACATAGTTAGATTTTTTTCCCCCTACAATAAACATGAACAGAAATTCAGAGGTAAATATTAGAATCAATTTTAAATTCCGTTGTAGCCTTTATTTCCTTTATCTTTCTGTCTCCAATTTGAGATTGATGTATGACCTTATTTTGCTTGTATATAGACCAGTTCGGCTGACTTGCTTGATTCATTCTGGAAAATTAACTTAGCTTCTTCATTGTTGGCAACAAATTAACTTGAAAATAAAATAATGTTTAAATAATAAAGGGTAAAAAGAGATAAAGGAAGAAGAAAATGAGACCACGATATATAGAGGTTCAGATTCAAATATTGAATCCTACATCCTCTTGATTCTCAAGCACAATATGCTTGAGAATTTTATAATGAGAAGATGATCATAATACAAATTAGAATGTTGTCAATTACAAACTACTAAACTTCCAACTAAGATCATAGAAATAAACTTTTAAGACAATGAATCACTTGAAATGGAGTGATGACACTTTACAAGGCAACATTGAATCACAAAGTCTTGCTACTAAATCAAAGAACGTTTCGGGGAAAGAAAAACAGGGGAAAAAACCAATCAACTCCTTCAAAATAGATCGAAAGAAATACAGCAATGTAACAATAACAACAAACCTTATCTTACTCCATCACCCACCAAATCTAGAGAACACGTAAAAATCAACTGGAAGATTAATTTAATTTCTGCAGAAGTACTATGCATATGAGCCATTCATGCTGGTTTGAACACTTCAATTGAGCAGCGCCTCTTCTTTTAATCTGAAATTGAAGCCAGAAATTCCCTTTTTTTTGTTGTTGTTGTTGTTGTTGGTCTGATGCTGCATTTTGCACAAAAAGACAGTAATGGCATGAGTTGACTGTAGCATATGGAGAGAAGATAATATAATGAAATGACTCCTCTGTCCTATTTGCAAACAAATTAAAAGGATGAACTTCGCAGAAACGGGTAAAGTTCTTGTCTGATATGTGTGTTTACAAAATATGAAGTATTGAAGTATATTTATTTTGGTCACCATTGGTAATATCTGATTTTTTTTTCTTTTGGCTAAATATAAAAAGCTAACAAATCTAACAATGTAAACAGAGCAACAGAATGTGGGTTGTGATTCATATATAACTATTAAGCAATAGAGATTTAATTTGTAACCGATGGATCAACATCCCGTACGTACAAATGACCTTCAAGAAATGTCTCAGTAAAATACCATGTATTTATTCATACTTGAACGGGGACAACAAAACACAAAGGAGGGAATTTTTAATTAAAAAAATTACGAAATATTTAGATAGGAGTTTTTGTTGTTAGAAAATGGAAAGTAGTGGAAATTGTCAAATAAGCATGCGTCATTTATAAAGAGGAAGTGCGTACCTTTTCCAAAATAAGCAGTATTAATAAATGATGTTGTTTTGCTCCAGGAAACTTGAGACTGTAGCTTTAGGAATGTCTATCCAAAGAAGAATCGATATGAGAGAGATGTAATTAAAGTGAGCATGCAATAATATAATTTTGATGAATATAATGATAATAACTGAAAAACAAAGACAAAATGATGAATTATTAAAAACATGAATATTGAACATGGGTGGGAGAGTAAAATGGATGAAGTACCTTTGAGTAGAATGAGAGTCAAGCTCTGCGTATGGAGACATGAGGGATACGAGCAATTTTAGGCCAATCTGGTCCTGTCTCTTTTTGACACCTCTCCTCCAGCAACGGACAATCTTGAATTGATAAATGAGAAAGGGATGGAGGGAAACCATCCTCTGGCATGCCTTCAAAACTCATGTCTGGACAGTCTTCAAAAGATAAAGAAGTAAGATGAGGGGCGTGAAGAAGACCCCTGTATATTATGCTTCTCAAGTTGCGACAACCTGAGAATGAAAGAGATTCGACGGTACGTGGCAGCAAGTCAGGGAAGGACTCTCCATCTTCAAAGTCATGATCACTAAATGAAATTTCTTTCAACTCATATGGAGCCATGGGTCCTGATGGCCGTATTAATTCCCTCCATGCAAGCACATCTTTTACTATAATCTTCTTACACCCCGCTAACGTTATAACTTCCATGCAAGAGGATTTGGGAAGTGTTGTCTCCAAATTTCCACACGAGTAAATGTGTAACCGTTTTAAACAAGGAAGGTGTGGCGGGAGAGACTTTCTCAGTTTTGGACACTCCTGTATATGAAGCTGTTGAAGGGCTGGGAAACTCTCATCTTCCCGACAAATATTCCATTCTTCCCATTCTCTCATCTCTTTAAAACTTAAATATGAAAGGCAACGAAATGGAGCATTGGAGGAGCCATTCCCATAAAACTCTTCCCCTATCACCTTTATTCCATGCAATTCTGTAATCTCAAGTTTCTCCAGAGAAGGTAGCTGCCCAAGTGGCGGTAAGTTCACACAGTTGGCACAACGTGTCAAAGATAAAGACACTAAATTAGGTAAAAAGTGTGAACCACCCAGCCAGTTTGGAAATTTGGTACCTCCGTAATGTTCAACAATGATCTCTTTTAAATTATTACTTGGTTCAAGCCCTTCTAATATGTCTTCTTGATGTGGTCCTGCTTCACGGCTATGGTAATAGCACTTATAATTTAGACATAATTTATCCAAATGCTTTTCTTTTAAACCGGCATCTCTCAAATCCATGGAATTCTTTATGCATGCCATATTTGAGATGGTTAGTGAACCCATTAAATGGTTCAAGGAACCTAGTTCCTTCAAGCATGTTCCTCCTTTCTTTGCCACAACAAAATGGTTCATTGTCCGGAGACGAGTTAACTTTCCCATATGTTTTGGCATCTTTTCTATGAAATAACAACCATCCAAGTCCAGATGACGCAAGTTGATGAGCTTGTGAAAATTTGATGGAAACTCAACCAAGCAAGGACAGTCCCTTAATCTCAATGTTTGTAAATTAATTAGCAAGCATATTGAATTTGGCAATTTTTCAATTAAAGTCTCAGAAAGATCCAGGTAATGCAAGTGCTTTAAATTGCTAATATCATCTGCCAACGTTTTGAAACTTAGACATCCCACCAAACATAACCCCCGTATGTGCTTGAGATGAGAAAATCTAGATATTATATCATCATTTGTGCCATGCATGATACCAAAGTCTTTGAAAATTTGATTCCCTGAAAATAACTCAAATGCGTGCCTGTGCTTAGCATGGCCGAAAAATATAAATTTCGGGAGCATAATATCAATGATGTAATGCTTGAGGTTGAAATTTTCACGCAATAAGATGAAACTACGTAATTGGTGGCATTTGAAATCTTCAAAAGTTTCAAGATTTTCATTTGCTTTGCATCTATAAGAAAAGTAGCGAGCCTTTGTTGAAATTTCTTGCACCCGACCAACCTCTAGCTGAACACAAAACTCTCCCATCACAGACTTTGCTAAATCGTTCAAAAGATCGTGCATTATGAAGTAATTGCCATTCTTTTCTGATGGTTCAAAAAATGACCTGGATTGTAGGTCATTGAAGATTTCGTTGCCCACTTCTTCAAAGTTCTTACTTGTGTGAGTAGAATGTAACAAACCTTCAGCCATCCATAACTGAATAAGAACATCCTTCTCTATCAAGTAATCTTTTGGAAAGATGGAACAAAATGCAAAGCAACGCTTGAGATTAGAAGGTAAATAATGGTAGCTCAACCTTAAAGATGGGATTATATTGCTCTCTTCCTCTGGTAAGGACCAAATATCACTCTTTAAAATTGCATCCCAATATTGAAGAGCTGGTTTTGTGCCCAGCAAACTTCCCAATGTTTTTATTGCCAAAGGCAATCCTCCACACTTGCGGACAATTTTTCTACCAATTGATTCAAGTTCTGGATCAATACATTGGTCGCTAAATGCATGGTTTGCAAATAACTTCCAAGGATATTCATCTTGTAATGGCTCCAAACAATGAATATATCTGGACCGCATGATAACTTTTGCGATGTGTTTTTCACGTGTTGTAATGAGAATCTTACTTCCTGGAGCTCCACAGTTGAAAGGAATTCGAAAGGAGTCCCAGATAGTATGATCCCGATTCCATACATCATCAAGAACCAAGAAAAATTTCTTATCCTTCAACTTGTCCTTTAGTTGACATTGATGTGGATCTAAATCATCTGATTGTTCAAGTTTAATTTTACCATCAAGTGATTTAATAATCGCTTTTGTAGCTTGCACAGGATCAAACTCTTCGGAAATGCATACCCAAGCTTTGTGTTGAAATTCCTCTGTTATCCTTTTGTCTTCGTAAACAAGCCGGGCAAGAGTTGTCTTACCCATCCCACCCATACTTGCGATGGCAATCACGTCCACTGGGGATCCACACCCACCCTCGTTGGGTGACATTAAAATATTGATTAGTTTCTCTTTATCAGGACCTCTACCAAATATATTAGCTTCATTTATCAAGGACGATTCTGGCAATCTCTTGAAAACTCCCCTATTCACTCCCCCTTGAGTGAGTGAGCCAGAGTAGCCATCCTTCAACTTCAGCGGCGTCCTCTGATTTTCTAAGAAATCTAGGTACCCTACAAGTTTCTGGACCCTAGTTTCGATTTTCTTTTCAAAAGATTTCACAATGGAAGTCAAGTGGTTGCGTAGTTTACCTGTGGTGGGATGAAGTTCAAGTTGCAGCTTCCGTCGAGAGGCCTCGGTTGCAATCTCAAGCAGCAGATCCTCAGCCTGGAACACAGCATCTCTGAGCTCATCAAGCCAGTGCTTCACACGAGGGTCTCTGTATTGCCTCTCCTCAGCATCTTCCATGACTTTGTTGAGACTGTTAAGGGTCAAGTCCAGTTTGTTCAGCAAGAAGCCATCCTGCAACCTTTTGACTCGCAAGAAGTCAAGAATGTCTCTAGAAGCCAATCTCTTAAGAAGTGCCTCAATGGCGGCGGAGAGAAATGCTCCAACCAGCACCTCAGCCATCGCTTGTTATGTAAAACTTAGCACAAGCAAGTACGAAGCAGCAACGGAGGATGAAAACCGAGGAGCGATGGAAGAAGAAAGTGAAGTTCGCTGGTGGAAGGTCGTCACTTTGTTGATTGGTTGTTGGGAATTACTCCGAAATTGAAATCAGAGATAATGTTTGTGTGATGCATATTGGTTTGCTTTTCCATGAAGATTTTTTCATAATTCCGTGCTGCTACCTGCCAGCTACCATTCTTGTTTTCACATTCTCACTGTCATACGGACGAGGATGGATAATTTTGATACTAGCGTATAATAATAATAATAATAATAATAATAATAATAATATTATTATTATTTATTATTATTATTTGCCAGTAGCATATTATTACTTTTAACCCAAATGAAGTGACTCCTATGATTTTTTTTAAAATAAAAATTAAAAAAATGCCTATTTGTGTTACTATTGTTGGAGTTATGCATGTTTAATAATTTCTCTAATTTTTTAGATAGGGTTAATAATTTTCCATGAACCTAACTCATGTTTTATCTTGAATAACGAAATATTTTGACATATTTTACCTTGTAATGAAATATACGCGTATGGATGCCTATATATCTGGGTTCAATATATGAAAAATGCGGATCCAATTAATAATGTCTCAATATTTAATTAAAAGCTTTTCATCAACCTGATATGATATGAGACATATTCAGACCAAGATACTGATTGAGTTTATCTTATTCCAACCATATTCTAAATCTAATAATTTTGCAAGTATTTAAGTTTTAAAGCTTTTGCAAATATAGCCTATCTTATATGTTCAAATCAAGCAAATAGTCCAACATTGATTATTTTTTATATTATGACCGATTTATTATCTTTTTTAATAATATACTATTGTATATAAATGTTAAATCTCTTATAAATTTTTAATTTTTCAATGATAAATTCATTACATATCAATTATAAATTCTTTGTATATTAATAAAAACTAGCTATATTTTCAAATTTTCAATAAGTTAGTCCATAGTTTTTGTATATAAGATTTTTTTGGGCCAATGGGCCAGCCAATTTATCCTAAATTTTGTTTGCCTATATTGTTATTCACTCATGGCTTTTTTAACAAAGCCTTCTTGCACTGATAACTATTTTCTTAAGATTAAGGAAATTAGTTAAAATTATATAAATGAAGGAAATTTTACTTTATAAAAACAATGAGATATTTTTATTGGACGGAAAAGAGAGATATAGAAAAAAAAACATTATTCAAAACTAAGAGAAAGAGATAATAGTATTTTATAAAAATAAATCGCAAATATTTTATTAAATTCTATAAAGGATCTTGACCAAGATAATTAATGAGTAGGAGTTTACAAGTAAAACCAGGGAAGCAGTAAAATGCAATTTTGAGTTATTACGTTTGGCTGTCTCGTTCAATAATTTTGACCCTATCAATTTCGTTAGATATGAGTCAATTTTGTCCACTTGGTTGATTGGGTGTTGGTAATTACTGTGAAATTGAAATTAAACTTCCAACTAATGCAGGCAGGGTTTATTAATTGTACTGTGCCACAAATGGGTCAATTTTCCCTGAGACAGCTCATTTTTGTCCAAATATGCCAATATTCCAATTCTATTCCATGACTGGGTCAATGCTCATTTAATTAATTAAACTGATTCGCTAGCCCTGGTATATTTTCCCCCAAATCAAATGAGCTGTGTGTTTTTTTTTTTTTTACAAAAAGGATTAGACTAATTTATAAGAATTATTCATAAATAAAAATATTATTATATGTAATTGTTGGCGCTGGTTTTTTTTTTTAATTATTGGCTGTGCATGTGTGTGAGAGGAGCTTATTTTCAAGCAATGTAATAAACCTGACTCTAAATCAAACAGTGAGTTTCTAAGATCCTTTGCCACAGTATTACATGCACTCAAAAATTAAAAAAAAATTAAAAAATAGAGATGGAGCAAAATGCAAGAACTACGTAATAGGAACGTGCATGGTATTATTACCGTTCTCACATAAATTGCAAAAATTGTAATATGGAAAAGTGACAGTTTTTCTCTAGCTCCGCATTACAATTATACTCTTTTAGGACAACTTGGTGTAAGTTTATCCAAACGTTCTATATTACACCAATCATTAGCTGTAGAGGTGATAATTCAAACTAACTTGAATAAGCTAAAAAAACTCAAGCATAGCTTGAGAGTTTAAAAAAATTTTTATTTTAAATTTATTTAGATCACTCAAATAAGCATAAAGAAATTTAAGTCAAGCCTGAATTCAATAAGCTTAACTTAAATATTTAAATTCTTTTTTTAATATTAATAACATGAAATTAACTTTCACCTCATCACTCGCCTTCGCAAGTCCTCTCCCAAACTTCTAGTGTGCACATTTTGCACTCTTAAATAAAGTTTTAATGCTATAATAATTGTTTGTTTTGAATATTTTTTTTTGAAATTATACTTTAAAAATAAACATAAGAGGTTAACTCATATGCTTTCATTTTTATTTTTTTAATACTTGGTCTCACTTTAATAATAATGGGAAAAAAGTGTGTTGTATTGTTCTATTGCTTGAAAAATCTTAATTTTTTAGGGAAAAAAGTTAAAATTGACTCAAAAAAGAAAAATAATAGGAAAAATGACAATTAGGAACTCTATAAGAACATTAATGACAATTACAAACCCTAAATTATTGAAATCTTACTAATAGACCATGTTCTTTACTTGCAATTAAAAAAAAGCAAATAATAAGTTGAAAATTTTACTAAATACACAATTGGAATTATTTGCAACATTAATTGAGAATCTCAATATTTTTTGCTTTCAATATATCGATAAAATATTTGGGAAATTAAAAAATTAAGTAAATACACTTGGGCTTATTTGTAACCTAATTAGGAATTTACGAGAATCAATTGTGAATCATAATTCAATCACTTATAATTTTTTATTATCAATATATGGATAAATCACTTAAGAAATCTACTAAATATACTTGGAATCATTTATAATATCTGTTGGGAATTTATGATAATCAATTGTTAATTGTAAGCTAATTACTTGTAAAGTTTTGTTATCGCTTGAGAAATTAAAAAAACAAATAATTAAAAATTTATCAAAGTCTGTTGTGAATCTTAAACTAACCAACAAAAGCTAATTTTTTGCAAGTAAGAACCATGATTTATTATTGAAATTTTAATAATTTAAAGTTTATAATTATCATTAATATTTAACAATTCGAGTATTCAGGTCGGACTTATCTTTTAAACTTTTTCATATTTCGAATATTTTAAACCCAATTCAAATGAGTTTAGCTTGTCCGAATTACTCACTCATTCCAATTAGTTGCATGCTTGGGTCAATGCCATTTAATTAAGCTGACCGGTATATTGCCCCCAAATCAAATCAAATGCTTTTTTTTTTTTTAACGATTAGACTAATTTATAACAATATCTTCATTAATACAAACATTGTTATATGCAATATTGTAGTTAATGGATTCTCCAGGTCAAGAAAATGCTCTAATGTAATCATTCGTTGGGTGAAAATGCTAGGCACGTAGCAACTCTGTTATCGAAGTTCTTCATCCAAATTTACATGGAAAAACAAAGATTTGAAAAATAAAAAGAAAGAAATGAATTGATATGGAATATAAGATATTTTTTATTTGCTCGATTGTGAATATATCAAAAGGGTATATTTATTAAGTTTCTTTGCAATTCTCTGTTTTCAAATGGGTTTGCTGCTGGGGTAATCAAGTTTCATTCAACTCGAATATCGGATTTTATTACTTTAACCAAAGAAGTAATTCTACAACAAATTTTTTTTATAGATAACGTAGCTCCTTCCAGCCAGCAACCAATATACAAACCAAAATAAAGTCTATCAACAATTTATGTGGAGCATCTACTCTTTCTTTTAAATTAAAAAGACATACAAATTATATATTTACATTAAAAACAATGATACCAATCAAAAATTTCCACACCCTATAGCTATTTTTCCCTTTAGACGTTAATGGTGGGATCAGCGTCAGTTAACAAATCTGAGGTCAAAATAAGTTTTCTAGTGAATAGCATTCCCAAAGTAAAATTGTAAAATCTAAATTAACAACCTCTAATGATATCGTAAACTAAATAAAAATAATTCAACAAAATAAATTTGTAAGTTTGTAAGTCGTAATCATAATCATAAAATGAAAGTAAGTTGGAAGCAATATATTTTTATCATGCTTAAAGAAAACCATTTATTCACACGTAAATCTAAGTGATGTATTTGCTAGCCAAAATCCTGTAAATTTTTAACAAACAGATATTTGTCCACATTTAAATTTTTGAGGACTCAATAGAATAGGTAATAAATGTAGACACACAATCCACGAGGGTAAATAATCAAATGCGGTCTATGCCACAGAAACAAATGTGGACACACAGTTCACGAGGGTAAGTAACTAAATGCAGTCGAAGCTACGAAACAAACGTAAACACACAATCCACGAGAGTAAATAATCAAATGCGGCTCAGGCCACGAAATCAAACGCAGGTACAAAGCCCACGAATATCAAACGTGAGAATAAAGCTCACGAGACAAATTAGCTAATGTTTAACCACAGGGCGCTATGGGTTAACAGAACTGCCGTTAGCAGCAGTGTTCTGTTTAGAGTTTTCTTAAAACCACATTTCAAACATGCAAGAAAAATAATTGTTGCTATAATAAAATTTTCACTCTCAATGCTAAACTTGCATGAGTTGTTTCAAATCTCAAAATTTATGAAAACTACACTTTATAGCTATTATGGCAAACTTACGGTACTTGAGTAGTCAATATATTTCAAAACTTAACAACCATACAAGAGTACTTTCATCAACCTTGGGAATACACTTTTGAGAATAAATAAATGCATATATCATAATTCATTTGTCATTTATTAATATTTCATAATTTTCAAAATTAATGTAATTCATAAAAAAAATGTTTCAATAAAAGTCTATGACAATAAAATAAATTAAAGAGAATGCTATTCACTTACCTGAAATCTCCAGAATTTAAATTTATCCTCTCAACTTTAATCAAATTTCTCCTCTTTCAAACTTCCTATAAATCATATTAAAATTTTATTTAACCCTCAACTAGTGCAATAATTTCTTTTTTTTTTCCAACCTCACTCACCACCAATATTAAACTATAATACACCTAATTTTTTCTCAAGAAAAATCCTCACTAGCATTTGGTTAGGGCACGAAACATAAATTATTTTCAATCTATTCATAAAAATGCTAGCATTCAATATTTCACTAACAACTATCCATTTTCAAAAATCCAAAAATCACATTATAAATTTCATAGACCAATATTCTTTGCAACATCTGAATTTAATTTCATACTTTTTACAAGAATTAATGAATCTTTATAAATATTCAAAAATCAAGTCCAATTTTTGCTAATAAGCACTTCAATGACCATCTTATAGCCATTATTCCTCAAGTTTCATATCTCATCTCTTCTAACATAATTCTAACCAATTCTTCATTATTAATCAATTTAAATAAAATAAATTTAACTCAAAAGTTGATCCATATATATATTATTATCAAGCTTTAAGATAAATTTCAGGTTAAAATTTGAATCTTCTCCTTCCTAGAACAGTACGGCACAAAAATTCTGTAATTTTAGTCATCAATCAACTCTCTCTCTCTCTCTCTCGCACAGGTTCACCAAGAAAGAATCCTTAAGATTCCCACCTCAATCACCAATAACAGTAGAGGCAACGAAGGAGACAAAACCTACAGCAAAACAGGGGAGAGATTCAAACGCAACCCATGCAAGAGGAAGAAGAACTGAACCAATCGAACCAGACCAAGAAGCAACAGACCCACAAGGAATACCTTAGATCAGCGATTCAGCTCTCACTCTACCCACTACTCAAACCCGCACGCGAATGGCAGCTAGCACGAGGAACGACGAAGCCCACCAAAGACAGAAATGATGGAGAACCTATTGGCAAGGTGGCAATGACCACCACTAACACCGGCGAGAATGAGGAATGAATGAGAAAGAGAAGAAGTCGGTGATGGCACTCCAGATTTCTCTCTCTCTCTCTCTGTCTGTGCGAAACTAAGACTGAATAAGGAGAAGGGAAAGAGAAAAATGTAAATTTGATGAAGGGGAGGGTATATTGGTAATTTTGTAAAGTTGAAATCACAGAATGAACCCCTGTTTTTTTTTTTAAATTCTTAGTATTATGTTATTATTGATATAAAATAATATATCATTGACAAATATAATAAATCAGTTATAATATAAATATTAAAAATGTTGGATTGTTTGCTTAATTTGGTCTTATAACATGGACTATATATACAAAAGTCACATGGATTCCTTATATATTATTTATTTTATAAAAATTTATTATTATTATATTATTAATATATTAAAATTTATTTATTTTGATTTGATTGGATAAAAATATATTCTCTCAGTTCAAAAACATAAGGTATTTTTTGAGAAATTAGATGTTAAAAAATATATGGCATTTTTAACCTTTTGATGTGTAATTATTGTCTTTTTTTTTTAAAGTATCCCTATTGATAGTAACTTTATATTTATTATAGGGTGTTTAATAGGGGGTAAATATAAAAAGATAGAGTTAGTTTGAAAGTAGGTAATCACTTCATTGGAAGGTGAGATTCGGTTAAAAATACTTTATATTTTTGAACGGAGAGAGTATCAAATATAAAAGCTGGCTGTATGTTTTTTCTAATTATTTATTTCTTTTAAAACAATTGTACATCCCCTTGCATTTTTTTTTTTGGTTCAAAACACAAAATCCAGAAAAGCAAAGAAATGAGGATGGTTCATATAACAATGGCATTAAGAAATGTGGAGGAGTGATGCGTGATAGTAATGCTAATTGGCCCGTGGGTTTTAATGCCAACATTGGTTACTACCCACCAGCCATTACAAAGGTAATTGCTATCTTGCAGGGTCTTCACATGTGTTGGGATAAAGGTTTTCGAAGAGTCAAAATTTTAATTGATTAAGCAGAAGCAATTAATCTTCTATTGCAGAACCGAAATGATTGTCACCCCTATTTCCATATCCTTCTTGAAGTTTGTTTGCTTTTATATAGAGATTAATGTGTGTCTTTAGAGCTTAAGTATAGGAAAACAAATTTTTGTGCTCATTATTTAGCTATTAATTAATGTGTTGACAGGTTTGGTGTTTTTCATATTTTTGATCAATCACCACTTTTTTGAAGGAAAGTGAAAACTAATGGATGACGAGAAGTTGTTGAGTTACATTCAATTTTACTTGTAATCTCTGTTTGAATGATGCATCATCTTTTCAATAAATAAAAAAAAAATCAGTAAATTTGGACAAGCTGGAAGAAAACAAAAGATACACAACTACAATTTTCAATTTCGTATCAGAAAACCAATTTAATGCTGTCAAAAGCAATATAATTTGAATAACATAGTTAGATTTTTTTCCCCCTACAATAAACATGAACAGAAATTCAGAGGTAAATATTAGAATCAATTTTAAATTCCGTTGTAGCCTTTATTTCCTTTATCTTTCTGTCTCCAATTTGAGATTGATGTATGACCTTATTTTGCTTGTATATAGACCAGTTCGGCTGACTTGCTTGATTCATTCTGGAAAATTAACTTAGCTTCTTCATTGTTGGCAACAAATTAACTTGAAAATAAAATAATGTTTAAATAATAAAGGGTAAAAAGAGATAAAGGAAGAAGAAAATGAGACCACGATATATAGAGGTTCAGATTCAAATATTGAATCCTACATCCTCTTGATTCTCAAGCACAATATGCTTGAGAATTTTATAATGAGAAGATGATCATAATACAAATTAGAATGTTGTCAATTACAAACTACTAAACTTCCAACTAAGATCATAGAAATAAACTTTTAAGACAATGAATCACTTGAAATGGAGTGATGACACTTTACAAGGCAACATTGAATCACAAAGTCTTGCTACTAAATCAAAGAACGTTTCGGGGAAAGAAAAACAGGGGAAAAAACCAATCAACTCCTTCAAAATAGATCGAAAGAAATACAGCAATGTAACAATAACAACAAACCTTATCTTACTCCATCACCCACCAAATCTAGAGAACACGTAAAAATCAACTGGAAGATTAATTTAATTTCTGCAGAAGTACTATGCATATGAGCCATTCATGCTGGTTTGAACACTTCAATTGAGCAGCGCCTCTTCTTTTAATCTGAAATTGAAGCCAGAAATTCCCTTTTTTTGTTGTTGTTGTTGTTGTTGGTCTGATGCTGCATTTTGCACAAAAAGACAGTAATGGCATGAGTTGACTGTAGCATATGGAGAGAAGATAATATAATGAAATGACTCCTCTGTCCTATTTGCAAACAAATTAAAAGGATGAACTTCGCAGAAACGGGTAAAGTTCTTGTCTGATATGTGTGTTTACAAAATATGAAGTATTGAAGTATATTTATTTTGGTCACCATTGGTAATATCTGATTTTTTTTTCTTTTGGCTAAATATAAAAAGCTAACAAATCTAACAATGTAAACAGAGCAACAGAATGTGGGTTGTGATTCATATATAACTATTAAGCAATAGAGATTTAATTTGTAACCGATGGATCAACATCCCGTACGTACAAATGACCTTCAAGAAATGTCTCAGTAAAATACCATGTATTTATTCATACTTGAACGGGGACAACAAAACACAAAGGAGGGAATTTTTAATTAAAAAAATTACGAAATATTTAGATAGGAGTTTTTGTTGTTAGAAAATGGAAAGTAGTGGAAATTGTCAAATAAGCATGCGTCATTTATAAAGAGGAAGTGCGTACCTTTTCCAAAATAAGCAGTATTAATAAATGATGTTGTTTTGCTCCAGGAAACTTGAGACTGTAGCTTTAGGAATGTCTATCCAAAGAAGAATCGATATGAGAGAGATGTAATTAAAGTGAGCATGCAATAATATAATTTTGATGAATATAATGATAATAACTGAAAAACAAAGACAAAATGATGAATTATTAAAAACATGAATATTGAACATGGGTGGGAGAGTAAAATGGATGAAGTACCTTTGAGTAGAATGAGAGTCAAGCTCTGCGTATGGAGACATGAGGGATACGAGCAATTTTAGGCCAATCTGGTCCTGTCTCTTTTTGACACCTCTCCTCCAGCAACGGACAATCTTGAATTGATAAATGAGAAAGGGATGGAGGGAAACCATCCTCTGGCATGCCTTCAAAACTCATGTCTGGACAGTCTTCAAAAGATAAAGAAGTAAGATGAGGGGCGTGAAGAAGACCCCTGTATATTATGCTTATCAAGTTGCGACAACCTGAGAATGAAAGAGATTCGACGGTACGTGGTAGCAAGTCAGGGAAGGACTCTCCATCTTCAAAGTCATGATCACTAAATGAAATTTCTTTCAACTCATATGGAGCCATGGGTCCTGATGGCCGTATTAATTCCCTCCATGCAAGCACATCTTTTACTATAATCTTCTTACACCCCGCTAACGTTATAACTTCCATGCAAGAGGATTTGGGAAGTGTTGTCTCCAAATTTCCACACGAGTAAATGTGTAACCGTTTTAAACAAGGAAGGTGTGGCGGGAGAGACTTTCTCAGTTTTGGACACTCCTGTATATGAAGCTGTTGAAGGGCTGGGAAACTCTCATCTTCCCGACAAATATTCCATTCTTCCCATTCTCTCATCTCTTTAAAACTTAAATATGAAAGGCAACGAAATGGAGCATTGGAGGAGCCATTCCCATAAAACTCTTCCCCTATCACCTTTATTCCATGCAATTCTGTAATCTCAAGTTTCTCCAGAGAAGGTAGCTGCCCAAGTGGCGGTAAGTTCACACAGTTGGCACAACGTGTCAAAGATAAAGACACTAAATTAGGTAAAAAGTGTGAACCACCCAGCCAGTTTGGAAATTTGGTACCTCCGTAATGTTCAACAATGATCTCTTTTAAATTATTACTTGGTTCAAGCCCTTCTAATATGTCTTCTTGATGTGGTCCTGCTTCACGGCTATGGTAATAGCACTTATAATTTAGACATAATTTATCCAAATGCTTTTCTTTTAAACCGGCATCTCTCAAATCCATGGAATTCTTTATGCATGCCATATTTGAGATGGTTAGTGAACCCATTAAATGGTTCAAGGAACCTAGTTCCTTCAAGCATGTTCCTCCTTTCTTTGCCACAACAAAATGGTTCATTGTCCGGAGACGAGTTAACTTTCCCATATGTTTTGGCATCTTTTCTATGAAATAACAACCATCCAAGTCCAGATGACGCAAGTTGATGAGCTTGTGAAAATTTGATGGAAACTCAACCAAGCAAGGACAGTCCCTTAATCTCAATGTTTGTAAATTAATTAGCAAGCATATTGAATTTGGCAATTTTTCAATTAAAGTCTCAGAAAGATCCAGGTAATGCAAGTGCTTTAAATTGCTAATATCATCTGCCAACGTTTTGAAACTTAGACATCCCACCAAACATAACCCCCGTATGTGCTTGAGATGAGAAAATCTAGATATTATATCATCATTTGTGCCATGCATGATACCAAAGTCTTTGAAAATTTGATTCCCTGAAAATAACTCAAATGCGTGCCTGTGCTTAGCATGGCCGAAAAATATAAATTTCGGGAGCATAATATCAATGATGTAATGCTTGAGGTTGAAATTTTCACGCAATAAGATGAAACTACGTAATTGGTGGCATTTGAAATCTTCAAAAGTTTCAAGATTTTCATTTGCTTTGCATCTATAAGAAAAGTAGCGAGCCTTTGTTGAAATTTCTTGCACCCGACCAACCTCTAGCTGAACACAAAACTCTCCCATCACAGACTTTGCTAAATCGTTCAAAAGATCGTGCATTATGAAGTAATTGCCATTCTTTTCTGATGGTTCAAAAAATGACCTGGATTGTAGGTCATTGAAGATTTCGTTGCCCACTTCTTCAAAGTTCTTACTTGTGTGAGTAGAATGTAACAAACCTTCAGCCATCCATAACTGAATAAGAACATCCTTCTCTATCAAGTAATCTTTTGGAAAGATGGAACAAAATGCAAAGCAACGCTTGAGATTAGAAGGTAAATAATGGTAGCTCAACCTTAAAGATGGGATTATATTGCTCTCTTCCTCTGGTAAGGACCAAATATCACTCTTTAAAATTGCATCCCAATATTGAAGAGCTGGTTTTGTGCCCAGCAAACTTCCCAATGTTTTTATTGCCAAAGGCAATCCTCCACACTTGCGGACAATTTTTCTACCAATTGATTCAAGTTCTGGATCAATACATTGGTCGCTAAATGCATGGTTTGCAAATAACTTCCAAGGATATTCATCTTGTAATGGCTCCAAACAATGAATATATCTGGACCGCATGATAACTTTTGCGATGTGTTTTTCACGTGTTGTAATGAGAATCTTACTTCCTGGAGCTCCACAGTTGAAAGGAATTCGAAAGGAGTCCCAGATAGTATGATCCCGATTCCATACATCATCAAGAACCAAGAAAAATTTCTTATCCTTCAACTTGTCCTTTAGTTGACATTGATGTGGATCTAAATCATCTGATTGTTCAAGTTTAATTTTACCATCAAGTGATTTAATAATCGCTTTTGTAGCTTGCACAGGATCAAACTCTTCGGAAATGCATACCCAAGCTTTGTGTTGAAATTCCTCTGTTATCCTTTTGTCTTCGTAAACAAGCCGGGCAAGAGTTGTCTTACCCATCCCACCCATACTTGCGATGGCAATCACGTCCACTGGGGATCCACACCCACCCTCGTTGGGTGACATTAAAATATTGATTAGTTTCTCTTTATCAGGACCTCTACCAAATATATTAGCTTCATTTATCAAGGACGATTCTGGCAATCTCTTGAAAACTCCCCTATTCACTCCCCCTTGAGTGAGTGAGCCAGAGTAGCCATCCTTCAACTTCAGCGGCGTCCTCTGATTTTCTAAGAAATCTAGGTACCCTACAAGTTTCTGGACCCTAGTTTCGATTTTCTTTTCAAAAGATTTCACAATGGAAGTCAAGTGGTTGCGTAGTTTACCTGTGGTGGGATGAAGTTCAAGTTGCAGCTTCCGTCGAGAGGCCTCGGTTGCAATCTCAAGCAGCAGATCCTCAGCCTGGAACACAGCATCTCTGAGCTCATCAAGCCAGTGCTTCACACGAGGGTCTCTGTATTGCCTCTCCTCAGCATCTTCCATGACTTTGTTGAGACTGTTAAGGGTCAAGTCCAGTTTGTTCAGCAAGAAGCCATCCTGCAACCTTTTGACTCGCAAGAAGTCAAGAATGTCTCTAGAAGCCAATCTCTTAAGAAGTGCCTCAATGGCGGCGGAGAGAAATGCTCCAACCAGCACCTCAGCCATCGCTTGTTATGTAAAACTTAGCACAAGCAAGTACGAAGCAGCAACGGAGGATGAAAACCGAGGCGCGATGGAAGAAGAAAGTGAAGTTCGCTGGTGGAAGGTCGTCACTTTGTTGATTGGTTGTTGGGAATTACTCCGAAATTGAAATCAGAGATAATGTTTGTGTGATGCATATTGGTTTGCTTTTCCATGAAGATTTTTTCATAATTCCGTGCTGCTACCTGCCAGCTACCATTCTTGTTTTCACATTCTCACTGTCATACGGACGAGGATGGATAATTTTGATACTAGCGTATAATAATAATAATAATAATAATAATAATATATTATTATTATTATTATTATTATTATTTGCCAGTAGCATATTATTACTTTTAACCCAAATGAAGTGACTCCTATGATTTTTTTTAAAATAAAAATTAAAAAAATGCCTATTTGTGTTACTATTGTTGGAGTTATGCATGTTTAATAATTTCTCTAATTTTTTAGATAGGGTTAATAATTTTCCATGAACCTAACTCATGTTTTATCTTGAATAACGAAATATTTTGACATATTTTACCTTGTAATGAAATATACGCGTATGGATGCCTATATATCTGGGTTCAATATATGAAAAATGCGGATCCAATTAATAATGTCTCAATATTTAATTAAAAGCTTTTCATCAACCTGATATGATATGAGACATATTCAGACCAAGATACTGATTGAGTTTATCTTATTCCAACCATATTCTAAATCTAATAATTTTGCAAGTATTTAAGTTTTAAAGCTTTTGCAAATATAGCCTATCTTATATGTTCAAATCAAGCAAATAGTCCAACATTGATTATTTTTTATATTATGACCGATTTATTATCTTTTTTAATAATATACTATTGTATATAAATGTTAAATCTCTTATAAATTTTTAATTTTTCAATGATAAATTCATTACATATCAATTATAAATTCTTTGTATATTAATAAAAACTAGCTATATTTTCAAATTTTCAATAAGTTAGTCCATAGTTTTTGTATATAAGATTTTTTTGGGCCAATGGGCCAGCCAATTTATCCTAAATTTTGTTTGCCTATATTGTTATTCACTCATGGCTTTTTTAACAAAGCCTTCTTGCACTGATAACTATTTTCTTAAGATTAAGGAAATTAGTTAAAATTATATAAATGAAGGAAATTTTACTTTATAAAAACAATGAGATATTTTTATTGGACGGAAAAGAGAGATATAGAAAAAAAAACATTATTCAAAACTAAGAGAAAGAGATAATAGTATTTTATAAAAATAAATCGCAAATATTTTATTAAATTCTATAAAGGATCTTGACCAAGATAATTAATGAGTAGGAGTTTACAAGTAAAACCAGGGAAGCAGTAAAATGCAATTTTGAGTTATTACGTTTGGCTGTCTCGTTCAATAATTTTGACCCTATCAATTTCGTTAGATATGAGTCAATTTTGTCCACTTGGTTGATTGGGTGTTGGTAATTACTGTGAAATTGAAATTAAACTTCCAACTAATGCAGGCAGGGTTTATTAATTGTACTGTGCCACAAATGGGTCAATTTTCCCTGAGACAGCTCATTTTTGTCCAAATATGCCAATATTCCAATTCTATTCCATGACTGGGTCAATGCTCATTTAATTAATTAAACTGATTCGCTAGCCCTGGTATATTTTCCCCCAAATCAAATGAGCTGTGTGTTTTTTTTTTTTTACAAAAAGGATTAGACTAATTTATAAGAATTATTCATAAATAAAAATATTATTATATGTAATTGTTGGCGCTGGTTTTTTTTTTAATTATTGGCTGTGCATGTGTGTGAGAGGAGCTTATTTTCAAGCAATGTAATAAACCTGACTCTAAATCAAACAGTGAGTTTCTAAGATCCTTTGCCACAGTATTACATGCACTCAAAAATTAAAAAAAAATTAAAAAATAGAGATGGAGCAAAATGCAAGAACTACGTAATAGGAACGTGCATGGTATTATTACCGTTCTCACATAAATTGCAAAAATTGTAATATGGAAAAGTGACAGTTTTTCTCTAGCTCCGCATTACAATTATACTCTTTTAGGACAACTTGGTGTAAGTTTATCCAAACGTTCTATATTACACCAATCATTAGCTGTAGAGGTGATAATTCAAACTAACTTGAATAAGCTAAAAAAACTCAAGCATAGCTTGAGAGTTTAAAAAAATTTTTATTTTAAATTTATTTAGATCACTCAAATAAGCATAAAGAAATTTAAGTCAAGCCTGAATTCAATAAGCTTAACTTAAATATTTAAATTCTTTTTTTAATATTAATAACATGAAATTAACTTTCACCTCATCACTCGCCTTCGCAAGTCCTCTCCCAAACTTCTAGTGTGCACATTTTGCACTCTTAAATAAAGTTTTAATGCTATAATAATTGTTTGTTTTGAATATTTTTTTTTGAAATTATACTTTAAAAATAAACATAAGAGGTTAACTCATATGCTTTCATTTTTATTTTTTTAATACTTGGTCTCACTTTAATAATAATGGGAAAAAAGTGTGTTGTATTGTTCTATTGCTTGAAAAATCTTAATTTTTTAGGGAAAAAAGTTAAAATTGACTCAAAAAAGAAAAATAATAGGAAAAATGACAATTAGGAACTCTATAAGAACATTAATGACAATTACAAACCCTAAATTATTGAAATCTTACTAATAGACCATGTTCTTTACTTGCAATTAAAAAAAAGCAAATAATAAGTTGAAAATTTTACTAAATACACAATTGGAATTATTTGCAACATTAATTGAGAATCTCAATATTTTTTGCTTTCAATATATCGATAAAATATTTGGGAAATTAAAAAATTAAGTAAATACACTTGGGCTTATTTGTAACCTAATTAGGAATTTACGAGAATCAATTGTGAATCATAATTCAATCACTTATAATTTTTTATTATCAATATATGGATAAATCACTTAAGAAATCTACTAAATATACTTGGAATCATTTATAATATCTGTTGGGAATTTATGATAATCAATTGTTAATTGTAAGCTAATTACTTGTAAAGTTTTGTTATCGCTTGAGAAATTAAAAAACCAAATAATTAAAAATTTATCAAAGTCTGTTGTGAATCTTAAACTAACCAACAAAAGCTAATTTTTTGCAAGTAAGAACCATGATTTATTATTGAAATTTTAATAATTTAAAGTTTATAATTATCATTAATATTTAACAATTCGAGTATTCAGGTCGGACTTATCTTTTAAACTTTTTCATATTTCGAATATTTTAAACCCAATTCAAATGAGTTTAGCTTGTCCGAATTACTCACTCATTCCAATTAGTTGCATGCTTGGGTCAATGCCATTTAATTAAGCTGACCGGTATATTGCCCCCAAATCAAATCAAATGCTTTTTTTTTTTTTTTAACGATTAGACTAATTTATAACAATATCTTCATTAATACAAACATTGTTATATGCAATATTGTAGTTAATGGATTCTCCAGGTCAAGAAAATGCTCTAATGTAATCATTCGTTAGGTGAAAATGCTAGGCACGTAGCAACTCTGTTATCGAAGTTCTTCATCCAAATTTACATGGAAAAACAAAGATTTGAAAAATAAAAAGAAAGAAATGAATTGATATGGAATATAAGATATTTTTTATTTGCTCGATTGTGAATATATCAAAAGGGTATATTTATTAAGTTTCTTTGCAATTCTCTGTTTTCAAATGGGTTTGCTGCTGGGGTAATCAAGTTTCATTCAACTCGAATATCGGATTTTATTACTTTAACCAAAGAAGTAATTTGGTCTTACTGGAGGAACATATTGATTAGTTTGTTCATCATCATCATCATAATTATTATTGTTGTTCTTGTTGTTGATACTTAATGCACTCTGTTTCGGAGAATCAAATCAGAGGTGGTGTTATTAATAATTTCTTGCTTCTGAACATATATGTCAAAGGTTAAACAAGGACTGTACTGTATGTGTCAGTTTTATAAATACTGATATGTTTTATGAAATTTTGTTTCTATGATATATTATATGTTAAGAAGAATTGTTAGAAGGATAATTCCTGAATGTTGTTGATGGTCTGCAAAGCACGATTCTGATATTCTGTATTTGTTAAAGTTCACGAGACCGTAAAAGAAGACAATGGTTCTGCAATTTCCAGTCCAAGAGAAAGTGTACATCCACTCAACAGGTTCAAGAGTTCTTTCAATTTGTACACTGCATCATCTCTTCCAAACAAGGCACTTTCATGCATGCATTTCTTTTCCTATCGGTTTAACTAATTTAACTGATTTTGTTGATTTTAACCCCTTTCAAAGATGAAGTCTACTACTTCATTTAGTAATGTTTGCCCATATACCAAACAAAATTGAAATCCATGTGTGGTAAGGATGCATGGAAGTTAATTTAATTAAGCCAAGCCATAAAACAGAGTGCTTCTACTTCAATTGGTTCCATCTCCACAAATTTCACACATCGCTTCAGTACCATGAAAGTAACACACACATTTCTTATTCCTAGGATCGAGCCGAGAGGGGAGAGGGAGAGAGAGAGAAAATCTTTCTCTTTGATCCTTTTTGTACCTCCAAATTTTATTATAAACCTTCTCTTATGGCAGAGGAATACTGTGGTTACACAATTAACAAAAATAAATACATTAAAATTTTAAAGATCATCAATACCAATTAAAAACTGTAAAGCCTATTGCTTTATAAAATAAAAAATACACAATACCAACCCAACAAAAAGAAAAGAAAGAAAAAGAAAAAAATACACGAAAAATAAATCAAAGAAACAAATAACCAGCGAAAAAGATAAGAGATTCTGGCATTCTAAAAGTTGTCTCACAACTCCCATCATATAAGAAGCTTAAAGTTGAATTCTATTTCCATAATTGTTTCTGACATTCATATGTGCCATTGAAGTTTCCCTTAACCGAGCTGACATATGCACTGAAAAATAGAGGACATAACCAACAGTACCAAGTTAGTAGACCGACGACTTAAGTTGCCATGTTTTGAAATTCTGATGAGTCATATGGTGACACAGATTTTAGGACAACACAACCTGAAAAGATAGAATGCTTCCTTACCAAAAATCTTCTCTGATATTTCACTCCACACTTGTGATCCATTCATTCATTTGGGAAATTTTCTTCATTAAGCTTTTTGAAATCTCACCAAGTCAGAAATTCCATTTTCTTTCTGATGCTGCATTTAGCAAAGGAGAGGAATAATGTGAGTTGACTGCAGCATACGGGGAGAAGATAAGATACAAAATGACATTTTGTCCTTTCTACATACAACGCTAAGAGAATGAAATTTGCAGAAAGCATGCAAGGTTCTTCTTCTTGTAATAATTGAGTAACGTGTCAAAATGAGAAGACTCTTTGCTCATATATCATCAATTTCCAAAAAACACAATAAAAATAATCCATTTAACAGAAATGACCATTAGTAAGGAGCATATGATCTGATTTCTTTTTTTTTTTTGGGCCAATATGATCTAATATAGCATAAGATCAGAAATGGAAAAGTGCAGAGAATTGCTAAGAATATAGGATTAATACAGAGGAAGTACCTGTTCAAGCATCACAAGCACTTTTCATGTGCTGTTCTAAGAAACTGCAGATTGGAGCTTCAGGAATCTTGCCATACAAAAAATACAAAACATTAGAAGGTCTTAATTATGCAATAATTTTTAGGAATGATAATAAATAAATAAAAAAGTTCAGCCGTTAATTTTTACCCCCAATGATGAAATAGCCTGA
Organism: Prosopis cineraria; assembly: GCF_029017545.1. Lineage (NCBI taxonomy): Eukaryota > Viridiplantae > Streptophyta > Magnoliopsida > Fabales > Fabaceae > Prosopis > Prosopis cineraria. The sequence goes on along the minus strand of NW_026555672.1, from coordinate 27,590 downwards.
ATAAATCTATTTAGCTCAGGTCATAAAATAATACAGTAAAAAATTATTTATATAAGACTATTTGTAGACTTACTAATAAAAGTATAACAACGTTATTTTTCTTTAAAGGTTACCAATTCTTTTGATAGAAATTTAGAAAATGTAGAAGAACAAATGCCCCTCTTTGCTTGTGTATAGGAAATCAAGATAATATAAAGAAGTAAAAAAAAAAAAATTAAAAGTATGAATAGGGAGAAAAAAAATTTCAAACTAGAATCAATTGCCACAATGAATACCGAAGTGTTGAAGAAGTGATAATATAGCTGATTGTTTGGTATGTTTTAAAATATTAAGTAAAGAGGGGTGTTTGTTCTGATTTAATTTATAAATCACCATTAGCAAGGAGTATATGATCTGACTTTTTTTTTTTTGGGCCAAATATAAAAGCTAAATCTATTGATGTAAACAGAGCAACAGAATGTGTTGTGATTCATAGCTGAAAACTAATAACTATAAATCACTAGAGATTTAATATGTAAGCGAAGAAGATCTTGAACATACAAATGCCCTTTAAGAAATGTCTCAGTAAAATAATTTGTATTTATTTATACTTACATGTGGAAAACAAAACAGACAGAAGAGATTCTCTTAATAAAAAAAATTATGAAATATTTAGATAGGATTTTTTGTCAAAAAATGGAAAGTAAAGGAAATTGCTAATTAATTAGCATGCGGCATTTAAACAGAGGAAGTGCGTACCTTTTCCTGAAGAAGCAGTATTAATAAATGATGTTGTTCTGCTCCAAGAAACTTGAGATTGTAGCTTTAGGAATGTCTGTCAAAAGAATCCATCATATGAGAGAGATGTAATTAAAGCGAGCATGCAATAATATAATTTGATGAATATAATGATAATAACTGAAAAACAAAGACAAAATGATGAATTATTAAAAACACGAATATTGAACATGTATGGGAGAGTAAAGTGGATGAGCTACCTTAGAGCAGAATGAGAGTCAAGCTTTGCGTATGGAGACATGAGGGATATGAGCAATTTTAGGCCAATCTGGTCCTGTCTCTTTTGACACCTCTCCTCCAGCAACGGACAATCTTGAATTGATAAATGAGAAAGGGATGGAGGGAAACCATCCTCTGACATGCCTTCAAAACTCATGTTTGGACGGTCTTCAAAGATAAAGAAGTAAGAAAACGGAGGTCAAGAAGACCCCTATAATTTATGCTTCTCAAGTTGCAACACCCCGAGAATGAAAGAGATTGGAGGCTGGACAGTAGCAAGCCCTCCTTAGGGAAGAATTCCCTATCTTCAAAATCATGATCACTAAATGAAATTTCATTCAAATTATAATAACCATCCTCATCCATACTCCAAGACAATAAGGAGATTCCCTCTTTGAAGCATGTGAATATAGGAAAATATACAAGGGGGTAAAAAGTGCCCATACCTGGCGGCATTAATTCCCTCCATGTGGGCACATCTTTTAGTGTAATCTTCTTACACCCCCCTAACCATGCACGTTCCATGCAAGAAGACTTGGGAAGTGTTATCTCCAAATTAAGACATCGCTCAATGTGTAATTCTTTTAAACAAGGAAGGTGTAGAGGAAGAGACTTTCTCAATTTAGGACAATCGATCATATAAAGATCTCAAAGGCATGGGAAACTCTCATCTTCCGGACAAAGATTCCATTCTTCCCATTCTCCATCTCATGGAAACTTAAATGTGAAAGGCAACGAAATGGAGCATTGGAGGAGCCATTCCCATAAAACTCTTCCCCTATCACCTTTATTCCATCCAATTCTCTAATATCAAGTTTCTCCAGGGAAGGTAGCTGCCCAAGTGGCGGCAAGTTCACACAGTTGGCAAAACTTGTCAAAGATAAAAGACACTAAATTGGGTAAAAAGTGTGAACCACCCAGCCAGTTTGAAAATTTGGTACCTCCATAACTATGAACAATGAGCACTTTTAAAGAATTATTTGGCTCAAGCCCTTCTAATACGTCTTTTTGATGATGTGGTGCTACTTCATGACTATATACATACCAACCATAATATTTTAGACATAATTTATTCAAATCCTTTTCTTTCAAATTGGCCTCTCTCAAATCTGTGGGATCGTTTATGAGCACCATAGATGAGATGGTCAGTGAACCCATTAAATGGCTCAAGGTGCCTAGTTCTTTCAAGCCTGTTCCTTCTTTCTTTGCCACAAAAAAATGATTCATTGTTCGGAGATGATTTAACTTTCCTATATGTTTTGGCATCTTTTCTATATGATAACAACCATCCAAGTTAAGATGACGCAAGTTGATGAGCTTGTGGAAATTTGATGGAAAACCCAATCAAGCGATGACAATTTCTTAATTTCAACGTTTGTAAATTAATCAACAAGCACATTGAATTTGGCAACTTTTCAATGGAAGTCCCAGAAAGATTTAGATAATGCAAGTGCTTTAAATTGCTAATATCATCTGCAAACTCTACAAAAGCCATACATCCTTCCAAAGATAACTCTCGTATGTACCTGAGATGAGAAAGTCTAGATATTATATCATCATTATGCTATTTATGAAGCTGGAATTTTCATACAATAGGACGAAACTACGTAATTGGCAGCACTTGAAACTCTCAAAATTTCCAAGATTTTCATTTGCCCCTAGATGAAAAGTAACGAGCCTTTGTTGAAATTTCTTGCACTCGACCAGCATCTAGCTGTACACAAAACTCTCCCATCATAGACTTTGCTAAATCGTTCAAAAGATCGTGCATCATGAAGCAATTGCCATTCTTTTCTAATGGTTCAAAAAATGATCTAGATTGTAGGTCATTGAAGATTTCATTACCCACTTCTTCAAAGCTCTTGCTTGTGTGAGCATAATGTAACAAACCTTCAGCCATCCATAATTGAATGAGAACATCCTTCTTTATCAAGTAATCTTTTGGAAAGATGGAACAAAATGCAAAGTAGCGCTTGATATCATAAGGTAAATAATGGTAGTTTAACCTTAAAGATGGGATTATATTGCTCTCATCCTCTGATAAGGACCAAATATCACCCTTCAAAATTGCATCCCAATATTGAGGAGTTGGTTTTGTGCCCAGCAAACTTCCCAATGTTTTTATTGCCAAAGGCAACCCTCCACACTTGCCAACAATTGTTCTACCAATTGATTCAAGTTCTGGATCAACACATTGTTTGCTAAGTGCATAGTTTGCAAATAACTCCCAACAATGTTATCTTGTAATGGCTCAAGACAATAAATATCTCTGGACCACATGACTTCTGCAACGTGTTTTTCACGTGTTGTAATGAGAATCTTACTTCCTGGAGCTCCATAGTTGAAAGGAGTTCGAAAGGCGTCCCAGATAGCATGATTCCGATTCCACACATCATCGAGAACCATGAAGAATTTCTTATCCTTCAACTTGTCCTTTAGTTGACGCTGATGTGGATTTAAATCATCTGACTGCTCAAGTTCAATTTTACTATCAAGTGATTTAAGAATTGCTTTTGTAGCTTGAACAGGATCGAACTCTTCGAAAATGCACACCCAAGCTCTGTGTTGAAATTCATCTATCATTCTTTTGTCTTCGTAAACAAGCCGTGTGAGTGTTGTCTTACCCATTCCACCCATACTTACGATGGCAATCACATCCACCGGGGATCCATTCCCACCCTCGCTGGGCGACATTAAAATATTGATTAGTTTCTCTTTATCAGAACCTCTACCAAATATATCAGCTTCATTTATCAAAGACAATTCTGGCAATCTCTTGAAAACTTTCCCCTTCACTCCCGCTGGAGTAAGTGCGCCAGAGCCATCCTTCAACCCCAGTTGCTTCCTCTTCTTTGTTAAGCAATCTAGGTAGTCGACAAGTGTCTGCATCCTTGGTTCAATTTGTTTTTCAAATGGGTTCACAATGGAAGTGGAGTAGTTGCGTAGCTTACCTATGTTAGGATGAAGTTGAAGTTGCAGCTTGCGTCGAGAGGCCTCGGTTGCAATCTCAAGCAGCAGATCCTCAGCTTGGAACACAGCATCTTTGAGCTCATCAAGCCAGCGCTTCACAGAAGGGTCTCTGTATTGCCTCTCCTCAGCATCTTCAATGACTTTGTTGAGACTGTTAAGGGTCATCTCTAGTTTTAATATTTTTTTTTAAAAAATTGTAGAAAATAGAAATCTTTACCAACAAAGTCTTTTAAAAAATTATAAAAATTATTTTTGAAATCTCTAGACTGTTAAGGCCCTTTTTATTTTTGAAAAATTATAAAAATTACAAAATGTTTTTTATTTTAAATAAAATTCAATGATTTAAAAAAATAAAAAATAAAATTACAAACTTGAGATATTATAACGAATATTAGGGAAAAATATATTAAGGCCCAGCCCGACGAAATTGCTCAGAAATTGGAATCCGACATGCAGAGTGATCCCCGTCTCCTTTTTCTTTAGGTGGGGCAACACTTTTCAAAAAGCAAAAGGAGCAATCAGCCAACGTCTGTTTCTTTTCTTTGTTTTTTCACACTTACATTTGCCGTTTTTTTTGGTCGAGAATTTACTTCTAACTTCCAAAGGTAAATTTACTTTTACTTTTAGAAACCATTTAAATTGGAATTTTGTGTTGATCTAGACTTCATCTGCAACAGTCAATTCTCAAACACAAAATCTTACGAAAAAACTTAAAACTAGGCCTAACTTAGAGATAATTGGTGTTGGTCACATATTTGTTTAATTATTTGGACAAATTTGACTTTAAATTATAAGATCAAGAGTATTTGAAAAAAAATCCTAATTTTTTGTTAATTTTTCAAATTAATATTTAAAAACAACGTTATGTGTCCCTTCTCATTAATTATAAAGAAATTAATTGTTAAGTCATATGACAATATGAGAGAAAATGTAGACTACGTAGCACAAAAAATAACAAATGTTACATTATAATTAACGAAAGGGGTACATTGTAACATTTTTAATCGTTAAAATATAAAATTATATAAAAAATATAAGTATGACCGAAAGGAGTAATAAATATACAATGTATTATGGCACACTAAATAAAATAAAAATAAATCATTTTGACCGAAACACCATTTACCTAATAAAAGTATACTCCCTCATGTCTTTGATATATGAAAAAATTTAATTAATTTTACACTCTTTTGAAAAATGATAGTTATATCCTAAATATTGTTAAAAAAAACATATAACTTTTCAATTTTTTTCTTTTTTATTATGTTAATTAAATGAAATGTTGGTTTCACACAATTACTGGGAAATTCTGGTTTCTTTTTTTCAAAACATGACTATCATTTTTCGCTTTTCCTACTTCTCAGTTCAGGAGTTATGAAGACATCTCAAATTGCATGATTCTGATTCCATACACCATAAAGAAGTTGGAGATTGTTGGTACTGAATTCTTTGGCTCAGGAGCATCTTCTTTCAATCTGAAGTTTTAGTGCTGCATTTATGCACACAAGAGAGGAATGACATGAGTTGACTGTAGCATATGGAGAGAAGATAAGACAGAAAATGACCTTTTCGTCCTTTCTGCATAGAAAATTATAAACATCGCAGAAAGCTTGCAAAGTTTGTTCTTGTTTACAGGAAGAGATATACCAATTCTTTTATTGAAATTTACAAAATATAGAAGAACAAATACCCTTGTTTGCGTGTGTATATACGTCACATAATAAAGCAAAAAAAAAAAAAACAAAGGACTAAAAATTAAGAGTATGAAAGAAATAGACAACAAATTTCAAAATGTCATCAATTTCCACAGTAAGTGTCGAAGGAGTGATGAAATTGTTAATTGTGTGATGTGTTTGAAAATATTGAGTACTGAAGGATAAACATACAATTGGACTGTGTGATATGTTTTTTCTGCATAATATAACTTTTCTTTACTATAAAGTTTAAAAGCCTTTCTATTGGTGTAAACAAAGCAACAAATTTAGGTTTGTGACTCTTATCTGATAACTACAAATCAATGCATATTTAAAATAATGAAACTAAAGATCAGCATCATCTTGAACATACAAATGACCTTCTAGAAATGTATTATCAAAATGCTTTTCATCTATTTATATTTTTATAAAGACTGCCTAAAAGGCGGGAGAGATAAAAAAGTTTAAAAAATATATTTAGATAGGGCTTTTGCAATTAAGTTGGAAGTGGATGTGGAGCTTTAAAAGAACAGCAGGAGCATAAAGTTAAAAGATCAGAAACGAAAATAATTTGAATAGCACAATGAAAACCAATTTAATGCTGTCAAAAGCAATAATTTGAATAACACAATGAGATTTTTCCCCCCTACAATAAACATAAACAGATATTCAGTGGCAAATATTAGAATCAATTTTAAATTCCATTATAGCCTTTCTTTCCTTTATCTTTCTGTCTCCAATTTGAGATTAATGTATGACCTTATTTTGCCTGTATATAGACCAGTTCGGCTGACTTGCTTGATTCATTCTGGAAAATTAACTTAGCGTCTTCATTGTTGGCGACAAATTAACTTGAAAATAAAACAATGTTTAAATAATAAAGGGTAAAAAGAGATAAAGGAAGAAGAAAATGAGACCACGCTATATAGCCACGATATATAGAGGTTCAGATTCAAATATTGAATCCTACATCTTGATTCTCAAGCACAATATGCTTGAGAATTTTATAATGAGAAGATAATCATAATACAAATTAGAATGTTGTCAATTACAAACTACTAACTTCTAACTAAGAACGTAGAAATAAACTTTTAAGACAATGAATCACTTGAAATGTAGTGATGACACTTTACAAGGCAACATTGAATAATAAAGTCTTGCTACAAATCAAAGAAAGTTCCGGCGAAAGAAAAATGGGGGAAAAAAAACCAATCAACTCCTACAAAATAGACAGAAGGAAATACAACAATGTAACAAGAGCAACAAATCTTATCTTATTATATGAGATCAATTATATGTATCGCACGATGTTATGTACTCCATCACCAACCAAATCTAGATGGAGCAAGTAAAATCAACTGGAAGGTTAGTTTAATTTCTGCAGAAGTACTATGTATATGAGCCATTGATGCTGGTTTGAATACTTCAATTGAGGTTGAGGAGCCTTTTCTTTTAATCTGAAATTGAAGCCAGAAATTCCCCCTTTTTTGGTCTGATGCTGCGTTTTGCGCAAAAAGAGAGTATTGGCATGAGTTGAGTGCAGCACATGGAGAGAAGATAATATAATGAAATGACTTTTCTGTCCTTTTTGCATACAAATTAAAAGGAAGAGCTTCACAGAAGCGTGTAAAGTTCTTGTCGATGTGTGTTTAAACATCTGAAGTATTGAAGTATATTTATTTTGGTCACCATTGGTAATATCTGATTTTGTTTCTTTTGGCTAAATATAAAAAGCTAATAAATCTAATGATGTAAACAGAGCAATAGAATATGGGTTGTGATCCATATATAACCATAAATCAATAGAGATTTTAATTGTAACTGAAGATAAATTGTCCCTCTCATTGTATTTTTTATGGAATGTTAAACATTTGCATTTTAATCTTTCTTTATAGCTACCTTGTCAATTTGTTAAGTTAAATGAATGCTTATCTTGTTGATTTATGAAATTGAGTTGAATTATAATTTAATTACCTATCTTTTTATAGGAACATTATATGACTCTAAAGAGGTCTAGTAGATCCTCTAATCAAGGAGAGCTCCTAGATATAGATCCACCTCTTGAAAAAGTAGAAGAAGACTATGCTGATGATATAGAATTATGGTTGAAAGCTGTGGGTGGTGTTAACAGGAAAGGACGAATTTTTGGTATTGGATCTGAGGCTCTTTCATATCATTGCTCTTGTTCTGTAGAGGATGCCTCTTATCATACATGACTCCACCCAAAATTTGAAAATGAGCTGCAAAAGCATGTAGATGCTTTGATAGAGATGAACAAAAATCTTGAGTCAATAATAAATGAGCAGCAACAAGAGCTTCAAAGTTGCCAAAAGAATATCAATATTTTGCTTAAGCGTATGCTGCATATGGAGGATGAAGATGAAGATGAAGATGATGAAGCTCATGCTTCTGTTTGATGTTGTTTAGTGATTATGATGTTATTTGACGACTTTAAATGCTTTTGAATGATTTCTCTATGCTTTGACATTTGAGTATGATTGCATCAAATTTTAAGTACTAAATGAGATATTTTGTTCTAAATGCTTTAAGTTAAATTTCTTATAATTTTACTTATTTTATATATAAAATTATTGTTACAGGTTGAGATTGTAAAATAATGATGGGGGAAATAACAATTGAAATTAAATAAATAATTAAAATTTTTTTCTTTCAAATATAAATTTGTAACGGATTTGTGACAAAAAAGCTCTTCACAGAATTTGAAACGCATTTGCGACAGAATTTCCTTCACAAATATTGGCACGCGTTTGCAATGAAAATTCCTTCACAAATTTTTGGGACAGATCTATGACACTATAATCTATCCCAAATTAGGGACACCATTGCGACATTAGGATCCTTCGCAAATTAGGGACAAAATATTCGTCTCAAATTGGGATAGAATTTCAAATTCCATCGCAAACAATTTGCAACCAGCAAAATAGTGACGAAAGGTTATCCATCACAAATTCCGTCCCAAATTACATTTGTGATGACAATTCCGTCCCAAAATTAGGATAAAATCCGTCACAAAATGGATGTTTTTTGGTAGTGGATCAACATCTTGAATGTATATATGACCTTCAAGAAATGTCTCTGTAAAATACCGTGTATTTATTCATAGTTAAACGGGGACAACAAAATATTTTTTTAATTAATAAAAAAATTATGAAATTTTTAGATAGGAGTTTTTGTTAGGAAATGGAAAGTAATGGAAATTGTTAATTAGGCATGCGTCATTTATATAGAGGAAGTGCGTACCTTTTCCAGAATAAGCAGTATTAATAAATGATGTTGTTTTGCTCCAGGAAACTTGAGACTGTAGCTTTAGGAATGTCTATCCAAAGAAGAGTCGACATGAGAGAGATGTAATTAAAGTGAGCATGCAATAATATAATTTTGATGAATATAATGATAATAACTGAAAAACAAAGGCAAAATGATGAATTATTAAAAAAACATGAATATTGAACATGTATGGGAGGGTAAAGTGGATGAAGTACCTTTGAGCAGAATGAGAGTCAAGCTCTACGTATGGAGGCATGAGGGATATGAGCAATTTTAGGCCAATCTAGTGCTGTCTGATTTTTAAACCTCTCCTCCAACAACGAACAATCTTCAATAGATAAATGAGAAAGGGATGGAGGGAAACCATTTTCTGGCATGCCTTCAAAACTCATGCTTGGACAGTCTTGAAAAGATAAGGAAGCAAGGGAATATTGGAGGTGGAGAAGACCCCTGCAATTTAATCTTCTCAAGCTGTGACAACCTGAGAATGAAAGAGATTGGAGGCTGGACGATAGCAAGCCCTCCTCAGGGAAGGACTCCCCATCTTCAAAGTCATGACCACTAAATGAAATTTCTTTCAACTTACATACACCCCTGCCTCCTTGACGTCGCCGTATTAACCCTCCATGTAGGCACATCTTTTATTGTAATCTTCTTACACTCCTTTAACTCTATAACTTCCATGCAAGAGGATTTGGGAAGTGCTGTCTCCAAATTTCCACACCAGCGGATGTCTAACTTTTTTAAACGAGGAAGGTGTGGAGGTAGAGACTTTGTCAGACTTGGGCAACACCATATATGAAGCTCTTGAAGGCACGGGAAACTCTCATCTTCCCGACAAATATTCCATTCTTCCCATTCTCTCATCTCTTTAAAACTTAAATATGAAAGGCAACGAAATGGAGCATTGGAGGAGCCATTCTCATAAACTCTTCCCCTATCACCTTTATTCCATGCAATTCTGTAATCTCAAGTTTCTCCAGAGAAGGTAGCTGCCCAAGTGGCGGGAAGTTCACACAGTTGGCACAACGTGTCAAAGATAAAGACACTAAATTGGGCAAAAAGTGTGAACCACCCAACCAGGATGGAAATTTGGTACCTCCGTAATGTTCAACAATGATCTCTTTTAAACTATTATTTGGCTCAAGCCCTTGTAATGTGTCTTCTTGATGTGGTCCTGCTTCACGACTATAGTCATACAACTTATAATTTAGACATAATTTATCCAAATGCTTTTCTTTTAAATTGGCATCTCTCAAATCCATGGGATTGTTTATGCATGCTATATGTGAGATAGTCAGTCAACCCATTAAATGGTTCAAGGTACCTAATTCCTTCAAACCTGACCTTCCTTTCTTTGCCACAACAAAATGATTCATTGTCCGGAGATGATTTAACTTTCCCATATGTTTTGGCATCTTTTCTTTGAAATAACAACCATCCAAGTCAAGATGACGCAAGTTGATGAGCTTGTAAAAATTTGATGGAAGCTCAACCAAGCAACGACAATCCCTTAATTTCAATGTTTTTAAATTAACTAGCAAGCATATTGAATTTGGCAATTTTTCAATTGAAGTCTCAGAAAGATCCAAATAATCCAAGTTCTTTAAATTGCTAATATCATCTGCCAACGTTTTGAAACTTTGACATCCCGCCAAACATAACCCCCGTATGTACTTGAGATGAGAAAGTCTAGATATTATATCATCATTTGTGCCATGCATGATATCAAAGTTTTTGAAACTTTGACTTCCCGCTGAATATACCCCATCTATGTACTCGAGATGAGAAAGGGATCTAGATATAATATCATTAATCATGTCATGCATGGAGTTGAAATTTTCATGCAATAAGATGAAACTACGTAATTGGTGGCATTGGAAATTTTCAAAAGTTTCAAGATTTTCATTTGCTTTGCATCTATATGAAAAGTAGCGAGCCTTTGTTGAAATTTCTTGCACTCGACCAACCTCTTGCTGAACACAAAACTCTCCCATCACAGACTTTGCTAAATCGTTCAAAAGATCATGCATCATGAAGTAATTGCCATTCTTTTTTGATGGTTCAAAAAATGACCTGGATTGTAGGTCATTGAAGATTTCGTTGCCCACTTCTTCAAAGTTCTTACTTGTGTGAGTAGAATGTAACAAACCTTCAGCCTTCCACAACTGGATAAGAACATCCTTCTCTATCAAGTAATCTTTTGGAAAGATGGAACAAAATACAAAGCAACGCTTGAGATTAGAAGGTAAATAATGGTAGCTCAGCCTTAAAGATGGGATTATCTTGCTCTCGTCCTCTGATAAGGACCAAATATCACTCTTCAAAATTTCACCCCAATATTGACGAGCTGGTTTTGTGCCCAGCAAACTTCCCAATGTTTTTATTGCCAAAGGCAACCCTCCACACTTGCCAACAATTGTTCTACCAATTGATTCAAGTTCTGGATCAATACATTGGTCGCTAAATGCCTGGTTTGCAAATAACTTCCAAGGATATTTATCTTGTAATGGCTCTAAGCAATGAATATATCAGGACCGCATGACTTCTGCGACGCGTTTTTCACGTGTTGTAATGAGAATCTTACTTCCTGGAGCTCCACAGTTGAAAGGAATTCGAAAGGAGTCCCAGATGGTATGATCCCGATTCCATACATCATCAAGAACCAAGAAGAATTTCTTATCCTTCAACTTGTCCTTTAGTTGACACTGATGTGGATCTAAATCATCTGATTGTTCAAGTTCAATTTTACCATCAAGTGATTTAAGAATCGCTTTTGTAGCTTGAACAGGATCAAACTCTTCGGAAATGCATACCCAAGCTTTGTGTTGAAATTCTTCTGTTATCCTTTTGTCTTCGTAAACAAGCCGCGCAAGAGTTGTCTTACCCATCCCACCCATACTTGCGATGGCAATCACATCTTCTGGGGATGGATTCCTACCCTTGTTGGGTGGTATTAAAATCTTGATTAGTTTCTCTTTATCGGGACCTCTACCAAATATATCAGCTTCATTGATCAAACATGATTCTGGATATCTCTTGAAAACTCTCCTATTCACTCCCCCTTGAGTGAGTATGCCAGAGCCATCCTTCAACCTCAGCTGCTTCCTCTGATTTTCTAAGAAATCTAGGTACTCTACAAGTTTCTGGACCCTTGTTCCGATTTCCTTTTCAAAAGATTTCACAACGGAAGTCAAGTGGTTGCGTAGTTTACCTGTGGTGGGATGAAGTTCAAGTTGGAGCTTGCGTCGAGAGGCCTCGGTTGCAATCTCAAGCAGCAGATCCTCAGCCTGGAACACAGCATCTCTGAGCTCATCAAGCCAGCGCTTCACATAAGGGTCTCTGTATTGCCCCTCCTCAGCATCTTCAATGACTTTGTTGAGACTGTTAAGGGTCACGTCCAGTTTTTTCAGAAAGAAGCCATCCTGCAGCTTTTTGACTCAGAAGAAGCCAAGAATGTCACGAGAAGCCAATCTCTTAAGAAGTGCCTCAATGGCGGGGAGAGAAACGCTCCAACCAGCACCTCAGCCATGGCTTGTTATGTAAAACTTTGCACAAGCAAGTATTGAGCAGCAACGGATGATGAAAACCGAGGAGAGATGGAAGAAGAAATTAAGGTTCGTTGGTGGAAGGGTTGTCACTTTGTTGTTTGGTTGTTGGGAATTACTCCGAAATTGAAGTCAGAGATAATGTCTGCGTGGTGCATATTGGTTTGCTTTTCCGCAAAGACTTTTCATAATTCCGTTCTGCTACTGCTACCTGCCGGCTACTATATTCTTGTTTTCACATTCTCATTCTCATATGGACGGGGGTGGATAATTTTGATTCCAGCATATTATTACTTTTAACCCAAATGAAGTGGCTCCTGTGATTGGTTTTTTTTAAAATAAAAATAAAAAAGTGCCCATTTGAGTTACTACGGTTGGAGTCATGCATGTTTAATAATTTCTCTAATTTTTTGGATAGGGTTAATAATTTTCTATGAACCTAACTCATGTTTTATCTTGAATAACGAAATATTTTGACATATTTTATCTTGTAATGAAATATACGTATGGATGCCTATATATCTGGGTTCAATATATGAAAAATGCAGATCAAATTAATGATGTCTCAATATTTAATTGAAAGCTTTTTCATCCACATGATATGTTATGAGACATATTCAGACCAAGATACTGATTGAGTTTATCTTATTCCAACCCTATTCTAAATCTAATAATTTTACAAGTATTAAATTTTTGGGACTTTTGCAAATATAACCAATCTTAAATGATCAAATCAAGCAAATAGTGTAACATTTATTATATATTGTATTATGGATGATTTATTTTTTTAATTTAATAATAAACTCTTTGTATATTAATGTAAACTAGCCATACTCTCAAATTTTTAAAAAGTTAATTTATAGTTTTTGAGCACAAGATTTTTTTTTGGGCCAATGGGCCAATTTATCCTAATTTTTTTTGCCTATTTTAATAAGGAAAAATTATATTAAAACCTTACACAAAGAAATTAATTATTGTAAGGCCCATTGATAATTGAATTAAACTGTATCATCTAGTTTAGTTTAATTGTCAATAGATCTTGCAATAATTAATTTTTTTATGTGAAATTTGATTGTAATTCTTTCTTTTAACAAGACCCTATTACACTGATAACTATTTTCTTGAGATTAAGAAATTAGTTAAAATTATATAAATGTAGGAATTTTACTTTACAAAAACAGTGTGATAGTTTTATTGGATGAAAATGAGAGATATAGAAAAAAAATATTATTCAAACTAAGAGAAAGAGATAATAGTATTTTATAAAAATAAATCACAAATGTTTTATTAAATTCTATAAAGGATCTCGTACAAGGTAATTAATGAGTAGGATTTTATAAATAAAACCAGGGAAGCAATAAAATGCAATTTTGAGTTATTACGTTTGGGTGTCTCGTTCAATAATTTTGACTCTATCAATTTCGTAAACGAGTCAATTTTGTTCACTTGGTTGGTTGGTAATTACTGTGAAATTGAAATTAAACTTCCAACTAATATAGATAGGGTTCATCAATTGTACTTGTCACATATGGGTCAATTTTCTGAGACAGCTCATTTTCGTTCAAATATGCCAATTTCTCCAATTCTATTCCATGACTGGGTCAATATCTTCTTCGTAAATACAAATATTGTTATATGCAATTGTCGGCGCTGGTTTTTTTTTTTTCCTGGCTGTGCATGTGTGTGAGAGGAGCTTATTTTCAAGCAATGCAATAAACCTGACTCTAAATCAAACAACGAGTTCCTAGGATCCTTTGGCACAATATTGCATGCACTCAAAAATTTCAAAAACAAAAAATTGAAGCAATAGAGAAGGAGCAAAATGCAAGAACTACATAATAGGAACGCACATGGTATTATTACCGTTCTCACATAAATGAAAAAAAAAATGTAATATGGAAAAATAGAAGAAAAACGTCGAAGCTGCAATGCTACTGTGCTATTAGATGCTTTTTGCTCTCCTGTCCTGTCATGTAGGGGATTTGCTACACCCTAATGAATGCATGCTAATGTAGAGGAATTGAATATAATTTTCATAAAGTGTCTCTATATTGTCTGCGTGTTCGAGCGTTGAAGAGATTGGAGAGAGTACATATCAAAGTGATTGTTTTTCTCTAGCTCCTTATTACACTCTTCTGGGACAACTTCGTCTAGTTTTATCCAAACTTTTTATATTGCACCAAAATCATTAATTGTGAAGGGGATAATTTGGACTAATTTAAATAAGCTCAAAAAACTTAAATGAAGCTTGAGAGATTAAAAAATTTTCTTTACTTTAAACTTATTTGGATCATTAAAATGAGCTTAAAGAATTTAGATCAAACCCAAATTCGAACAAGCTTAATTCAAATACTCAAATTTCCTTTTTTAGTATTAATAACATGAAATTAACATTCACTTCAATTTTCATTTAGCCTTCATAAGTCCTCTTCCAAACTTTTATTTGACATATTTGCGCTCCTAAATAAAGTTTTAATGCTATGATAATTATTTGTTTTGAATATTTTGTAAAATATTTTAAAAATAAACACAAGAGGTTAATTTATATGCTTTCATTTTCATTTTTTTATGCTTGGTCTCACTTTAATAAGGATGGGAGAAAAGGTGTATTGTAGTGTTCTTCTACTTGAAAAATCTTAATTTTTAATGTAAAAATTAAAATTGGCTAAAAATAGAGAAAAATAATAGCAAAAATGATAATTAGGGACCTTGTAAGAACATTAATAATAATTATAGACCCTAAATTATTGAAATATCAATAATAAATCATGATCTTTACTTGTAATTAAAAAAATATAAATAATAAATCAAAAAATTTATTAAATATACTTAGGATTATTTGTAACGTCAATTGAACATTTACAAAAATGAATTGTGAATCTTAATTTTTTTACTTTCAATATATCTATAAATAATTTGGAAAATCAAGTAAATATATTTGGGATTATTTGTAACCTTAGTTAAAAATTTATGAGAGTCAGTTGTGAATTACAAGCCGATCATTTATGATTTTTTTGTTATCAATATATAGATAAATCACTTAAAAATATACTAAATATACTTGAAAGTATTCGTAACATTTGTTAAGAATTTATGATAGTCAGTTATTAATTTCAAGCCAATTACTTTTCCATCATTTGAAAAATCAATAAAAAATAATTGAAAATTTTTGTAACATTAGTTAGAAATTTATTAAAGTTTGTTGTGAATTTTAAACCTATCAACAAAAGATAATTTATTGTAAGTAAAGATCATGGTTTATTATTGTAATTTAAATAATTTAAAGTTTATAATTGTCATTAATGTTCTTATGAAGTCTCTAATTGTCATTTTTTTAAAATAATATAATATTTAACAATTCAGGTATTCAGACCAAGCTTACCTTATGAATTTTTTCACATTTCAAATATTTTCAATTCAATTCAAATAACTTTAGTCTGTCTAAATTATCCACTCTAATTAGTTGCATGCTCGGGTCAATGCCATGTAATAAAGCTGACTGCTATATTGCCCCCGAATCAAATCAAATCAAACGCTTTTTTAAAGATTAGACTAATTTATAACAATATCTTCATTACTACAAATGTTATCATGTGCGATATTATAGTTAATGGATTCATCAAGTCAAGAAAATGCTCTTATGTAATCATTCGTTAGGTGAAAATGCTTGGCACGTAGCAACTCTATAATTGAAGATCTTCATCCAAATTGTACAGCGTGGGCAATCAAAGATTTGAAAAATAAAAAGAAAGAAACGAATTGATATGGAATATATGATATTTTTATTTGCTCGATTGGAATATATCAAAAGGCTAAATTTATAAACTTCCTTTACAATTCTCTGTTTTCTAATGGGCTTGCTGCTGGGGTAATCAAGTTTCATTCAACTCGAATATCGGATTTTATTAATTTAACCGAAGAAGTAATTCGGCCTTATCAGAGGAACAAATTGATTGGTTTGTTCATAATAATAATGATAATAATAATAATAATTTCTCCACATATATGTCAAAGGTTGAACGAGGACTGTACCGTGTGTTTGTATGTGTTAGTTTTATAAATATTGGTATGTTTTATAAAATTAGTTTTTTATGATATATATTGGATGTTAAGAAGAATTGTTGGAAGGATAATTCTTGAATATTGTTGATGGTCTGCAAAGCACGATTCTGATATTCTGTATTTGTTGAAGTTCACAAGATTGTAAAAGAAGACAATGGTTCAGCAATTTTCCAGTCCATGAGAAAAGTCCACATCCACTCAACAGGTTCAAGAGTTCTTTCAATTTGTACGCTGCACCATCTCTTCCAAACAAGACACATTCATGCATGCATTTCTTTTCCGATCGGTTTAACTGATTTCATTAACTGATTTAATTGATTCAGTAATGTAGGCCTATACACCAAACAAAATTGAAATCCATGTGTGGTAAGGATGCATGGAATTTAATTTAATTAAGCCAAGCCATAAAACAGAGTGCTTCTACTTCAATTGGTTCCATCTCCACAAATTTCATACATCACTTCAGTACCATAAAAGTAGCATACACATTTCTTATTCCTAGGATTAAGTTGGAGAGGGGAGAGAGAGAAAATCTTTCTCTTTGATCCCTACCTCCAATTTTATTAATAAACCCTCTCTTATAACGGAGGAATACTGTGGTTACACAATCAACAAAAATAAATACATCAAAATTTTAAAGATCATCATTACCAGCTAAAAACTATAAAGCCTATTACTTTCTAAAATAAAAAATAAACAATACCAACCAAACAAAAAAAAAGAAAAAGAAAAAAATACACGAAAAATAAATCAAAGAAACAAATAACCAGCAAAAAAAAAAAAAGAAGAGATTCTGGCATTCTAAAAGTTGTCTCAACTCCCATCATATGAGAAGCTCAAAGTTGAATTCTATTTCCTTAATTGTTTCTGACATTCATATATGCCACATGAAGTTTTCCTTAACTCAGCTAGCATGTGCACTGAAAAATAGAGGACATAACCAACAGTACCAAGTTAGTAGACTGACGAATTAAGTTGCCATGTTTTGAAATTCTTAGAAGTCATATGGTGACAGATTTTAGGACAACACAACTTGAAAAGATATAATGTTTCCTCACCAAAACTCTTCTCTGATATATTTCACTCCACACTTCTGATCTATTCATTCATTCATTTGAGAAATTTCCTTCACTCTGTTTTTTGAAATCTCACCAAGCCAGAAATTCCATTTTCTTTCTGATGCTGAATTTAGCAAAGGAGAGGAATAATGTGAGTTGAGTGCAGCATATGGGAAGAAGATAAGATGCAAAATGACATTCCCGTCCTTTCTGCAAATAACACTAAGAGAATGAACTTTGCAGAAAGGATGCAAGGTTCTTCTTGTTGTAATAATTGAGTGACATGTCAAAATGAAAAGACTCATAAAAGCACCAATTCTTTTGATAAAAATTAAAGAAATCTAGAAGAAAAAATACCCCTCTTTGCTCGTATATAATCAATTTCCAAAAACACGAGAGATTATCAATTTAACAGAAATGACCATTAGTAAGGAGCATGTGATCTGATTTCTTTTTCTTTTTTTTTTTTTGGGCCAAATATGAACTAATATAGCATATGATGAGAAATGGAAAAGTGCAGAGAATTGCTAAGCATATAGGATTAATACAGAGGAAGTACCTTTTCAAGCATCACAAGCAGTTTTCATGTGCTGTTCTAAGAAACTGCAGAATGGAGCTTCAGGAATCTTGCCATACGATAAATACAAAACATTATAAGGTCTTAATCATGCAATAATTTAGAGGAATGATAATAAATGAAAAAAAATTCAGCCGTTAATTTTTACCCACAATGATGAAATAGCCTGACTAAATCCATTTAGCTCAGGTCATAAAATAATACAGTAAAAAAAAAACTATTTATATAAGACTATTTATTGACTCACTAATAAAAGTATAACAACGTTATTTTTCTTTAAAGTTCACCAATTGATAGAAATTTAGAAAATGTAGAAGAACAAATACCCTCTTTGCTTGTGTATAAAAAATCAAGATAATATAAAGAAGTAAAAAAAATTTAAAGTATGAATAGGAAAAAAAAAAACAATTTCAAACTAGAATCAATAGCCAATGAATACCGCAAGTGTTGAAGAAGTGATAATATAGCTGATTGTTTGATATGTTTTAAAATATTAAGTAAAGAGGGGTATTTGTTTTGATTTAATATATAAATCACCATTAGGAAGGAGTAGA
This sequence comes from Prosopis cineraria, assembly GCF_029017545.1. Lineage (NCBI taxonomy): Eukaryota > Viridiplantae > Streptophyta > Magnoliopsida > Fabales > Fabaceae > Prosopis > Prosopis cineraria. The sequence continues at coordinate 8,843 of NW_026555672.1, read as the reverse complement.
TGATCTGATTTTTTTTTTTTGGTTAAATATAAAAGCTAAATCTATTGATGTAAACAGAGTAACAGAATGTGTTGTGATTCATAACCGAAAACTGATAACTATCAATCACTAGAGATTTAATATGTAACTGAAGAAGATCTCGAACATACAAATGACCTTCAAAAAATGTCTCAGTAAAATACTGTGCATTTATTCATGCAGAAACGGGGACAACAAAACACGGAGGAGAGATTTTTTTAATAAAAAAAATTATGAAATATTTAGAGAGGATTTTTTGTTAGAAAATGGAAAGTAGTGGACGTTGTCGAGAAGGCATGCGGCATTTGTAAAGAGGAAGTGCGTACCTTTTCCAGAATAAGCAGTATTGATAAATGATGTTGTTCTGCTCCAAGAAACTTGAGATATTAGCTATAGGAATGTCTATCCAAATTAAGAAGAGTCCATATGAGGAGATGTAATTAAAGTGAGCATGCAATGATATAATTTGATGAATGATAATAACTGAAAAAAACAAAGACAAAATGATGAATTATTAAAACATGAATATTGTCCACGTGTGGATGAATTACCTTTGAGCAGAATGAGAGTCAAGCTCTGCGTATGGAGACATGAGGGATACGAGCAATTTTAGGCCAATCTGGTGCTGTCTGATTTTTACACCTCTCCTCCAACAACGAAACAATCTTGGATAGATAAATGAGAAAGGGATGGAGGGAAACCATTTTCTGGCATGCCTTCAAAACTCATGTTTGGACAGTCTGGAAAAGATAAGGAAGCAAGGGAATGAAGGTGGAGAAGACCCCTGTAATTTAATCTTCTCAAGTTGTGACAACCTGAGAATGAAAGAGATTGGAGGCTGGACGGCAGCAAGCCCTCCTCAGGGAAGGACTCCCCATCTTCAAAGTCATGATCACTAAATGAAATTTCTTTCAACCGATTTTCACCCAAACCATATACCAAGACAATAAGGTGATCTTCTCCACGATGCCTCTGAAGAGTGGTAAATCTGGTAGGGTGGAAAGCATGCCTCCTCGATCTCGCCGTGATAATTCCCTCCATGTGCGCACATCTTTTACTGTAATCTTCTTACAGCTCCTCAACCATATACGTTCCGTGCAAGAAGACATGGGAAGTGTTGCCTCCATATTTACAGCCAATTATGGATAACTTTTAAACGAGGAAGGTGTGGAGGTAGAGACTTTCTCAATTTAGGCCAATTATATATATGAAGCTCTTGAAGGCACGGGAAACTCTCATCTTCCCGACAAATACTCCATTCTTCCCATTCTTCCATGTCATAAAATATTAAATATGAAAGGCGACGAAATGGAGCATTGGAGGAGTCATTCCCATGAAACTCTTCCCCTATCACCTTTAGTCCATGCAATTTTGTAATCTCAAGTTTCTCCAGAGTAGGTAGCTGCCCAAGTGATGGTAAGTTCACACAGTTGGCACAACGTGCCAAGATAAAGACACTAAATTGGGTAAAAAGTGTGAACCACCCAACCAGGTTGGCAATTTGGTACCTCCGTAATATTCAACAATGATCTCTTTTAAATTATTATTTGGCTCAAGCCCTTCTAATATGTCTTCTCGATGTGGTCCTGCTTCACCATTATAGTCATACCACTTATAATTTAGACATATTTATCCAAATGCTTTTCTTTTAAATTGGCATCTCTCAAATCCATGGGATTGTTTATGTACTCCATATGCGAGATGGTCAGTGAACCCATTAAATGGTTCAAGGCACCTAGTTCCTTCAAGCATGCTCCTCCTTTCTTTGCCACAACAAAATGATTCATTGTCCGGAGATGATTTAACTTTCCCATATGTTTTGGCATCTTTTTATGGAATCACAACCATCCAAGTCAAGATGACGCAAGTTGATGAGCTTGTGAAAATTTGATGGAAAACTCAACCAAGCAATGACAATCCCTTAATCTCAATGTTTGTAAATTAATTAGCAAGCACATTGAATTTGGCAATTTTTCTATTGAAGTCTCAGAAAGATCCAGATAATGCAAGTGCTTTAAATTGCCAATATCATCTACCAACTCTTGGAAATTTGTACATCCCGCCAAAGATAACTCTCGTATGTAATTGAGATGAGAAAGTCTAGATAGTCTATCATTTTCGTCAAAAAATACGTAGCCATCCAATAGGATGAAACTACGTAATTGGTGGCATTTGAAATTCTTAAAAGTTTCCAGATTTTCAGTTGCTCTGCGTCTAAATGAAAAGTATCGAGCCTTCGCTGAAATTTCTTGCACCCGACCAACCTCTAGCTGAACACAAAACTCTCCCATCACAGACTTTGCTAAATCATTCAAAAGATCATGCATCATGAAGTAATTGCCATTCTTTTTTGATGGTTCAAAAAATGACCTGGATTGTAGGTCATTGAAGATTTGTTGCCCACTTCTTCAAAGTTCTTACTTGTTTGAGCAGAATGTAACAGACCTTCAGCCATCCACAACTGAATAAGAACATCCTTCTCTATCAAGTAATCTTTTGGAAAGATGGAACAAAATGTAAAGCAACGCTTGAGATTAGAAGGTAAATAATGATAGCTCAGCCTTAAAGATGGGATTATCTTGCTCTCGTCCTCTGATAAGGACCAAATATCACTCTTCAAAATTTCACCCCAATATTGTGGAGTTGGTTTTGTGCCCAGCAAACTTCCCAATGTCTTTATTGCCAAAGGCAAGCCTCCACACTTGCTAACAATTGTTTCTACCAATTGATTCAAGTTCTGAATCAACACATTGGCCGCTAAATGCATGGTTTGCAAATAACTCCCAACAATATTCATCTTGTAATGGCTCCAGGCAATAAATATCTCTGGACCACATGACTTCTGCGACACATTTTTCACGTGTTGTAATGAGAATCTTACTTCCTGGAGCTCCAGATTTGAAAGGAATTCGAAAGGAGTCCTAGATAGTATGATCCCGATTCCATACATCATCAAGAACTAAGAAAAATTTCTTATCCTTCAACGTGTCCTTTAGTTGACGCTGATGTGGATCTAAATCATCTGATTGTTCAAGTTCAATTTTACCATCAAGTGATTTAAGAATCGCTTTTGTAGCTTGAACAGGGTCAAACTCTTCGGAAATGCATACGCAAGCTTTGTGTTGAAATTCTTCTGTTATCCTTTTGTCTTCGTAAACAAGCCGCGCAAGAGTTGTCTTACCCATCCCACCCATACTTGCGATGGCAATCACATCCACTGGGGATCCATTCCCACCCTCGTTGGGCGACATTAAAATATTGATTAGTTTCTCTTTGTCAGCATCTCTACCAAGGATATCATCTTCATCTATCAATGACGATTCCGGCAATCTCTTGAATACTTTCCCCTTCACAATCACTCCTCCTTGAGTCAGTGCGCCAGAACCATCTTTCAACCCAGCTCATCCCTCTGTTTTGCTAAGCATTCAAGGTAGTCGACAAGTTAATGGATCCTTGGTTCGACTTGTCTTTCAAATGAATTCACAATGGAAGTGAAGCAGTTGCGTAGTTTACCTGTAGTGGGATGAAGTTCAAGTTGGAGCTTGCGTCGAGAGGCCTCGGTTGCAATCTCAAGCAGCAGATCCTCAGCCTGGAACACAGCATCTCTGAGCTCATCAAGCCAGCGCTTCACATAAGGGTCTCTGTATTGCCTCTCCTCAGCATCTTCAATGACTTTGTTGAGACTGTTAAGGGTCACGTCCAGTTTTTTCAGCAAGAAGCCATCCTGCAGCTTTTTGACTCGGAAGAAGTCAAGAATGTCACCAGAAGCCAATCTCTCAAGAAGCGCCTCAATGGCGGGGGTGAGAAACGCTCCAACCAGCACCTCAGCCATTGCAATTTTCTGTAAAAGTCAGCGCAAGGTATTGCAGAGGAAAGAAAGATGGAAACTGGAGAAAGAAAGATGGAAGAGGAAAGTGAGGATAGTTGATACTTTGGGTCGAAGGATATATTGACGAAATTGCTCAGACATTCGAATCCGACATAATGAGTGATTCCCTTTCTTTTCTTTTTAGGTGGGGCCACACTTTTCAAAAGCAAAAGGTACAAACAGCCAACGTCTATTTCTTCTCTTTGCTATTTTTACGTTTACTTCCCCTTTTAGAAGCCATCTTAAATTGGAATTTTGTGTTGATTTAGACTCCATCTATAATGCTCAATACTCATACACAAAATCTTATTAAAAACTTAAACTAGGCCTAACTTAGAGATAATTGGTGTTAGGTCACATATTTGTTTAATTATTTGGACAATTTTGACTTCAAATTATAAGATCAAGAGTATTTGAAAAAAAAAAACCCTAATTTTGTGTGTGCCATTTTTTCAAATTAATATTTAAAAACATCTTTTGTGTCCCCTCTCATTAATTATGAAGATATTAATTGTTAAGTCATATGATAATATGAGAGAAAATATAGACTTCATAACACAAAAAATAACAAGTGTTACGTTGTAATTAACGAAAGGGGCACATTGTGACGTTTTTAATCGTTAAAATATAAAATTACATATCTCTGTGTGTGTGTGTGTGTGACCAGAAGGAGCAATAAATATACAATGTATTATGAGATACTAAATAAAATAAAAATATAATTAACAGCAGGGGTGAGTAATGCTCCAGCCAGCATCTCAGCCATTCTTGTTCTGTAAAAGTGAGCACAAGGCATTGAGCACCAAGCGCGAGAGAGAGAGAGAGAGAGAGAAGGAAGAAGAAAGCTAAGTGAGGTTCTCGTTGATGTTTCATTCATATTATCAGTCAAAATGGTCTGCGCACCGGAGTCACATGCAAACTGAGCAGCGCAATGCTAATCAATTAAGATTAGGATTATTATAGTAGTAGGTGCTTTGTTTAAGGTAATTGCAGCTTAATCAAGCTCCCGTGCCATTTGATTCCTGATGAGAGACTCTCTTTGTGGCCGAACTCTTTTGTCTGTGAGTGATGTTGACATCAATATTCAATATTAATGCGTGCGTACTCTTCTCCAGCATGTTGCTTCAAAAATTTATTAATCAATATATAATCATGTTTCACGAAGTCCCGGAATTTTATAATCCCAAATTTCATAAAAATGAATTCTACGCCAACTGATAATATTAGTTATATCAAATTTCAACATTAACAAGCCCCCATCCACAAGGTTTGATTCATCATCTATTGAATGCCCTCCCACTTTACTCGACTAGTAATATTATTATTTTGGCCAAAAAAAAAACAACTATTTTCCACTTGGCTTGCAGCGTGTTTGGATAGATCGTGCAATCAATTTTTGAGGCAAAATAATTGATTTAAGTAAAATTACCCAAACAATAAAAAAAATTGATAATTAATTATTGAGTTAGAATTATGTTTTTAAATAAGCTATAGGAGGTTGTTTATAAATTTAATTTTACTGTTAAATGATATAGTTTACTTTTTAAATAAAGTTTAACAAATTTAATAATATTAAATATAATTTTGTCAATAATTTAGTTTTAAAAAGTAATGTCTTTTATGATAATTTGTACACTAAAATTAATTAAAAAAACAGTATACAAATAGACTATCTTATAACATAATTAATTATAATCAAAATCAATCATATTAATCAATTATTTTCATAATTAATTATATCCAACTGAAATCCACACGGGCCTTAAGTTTTAGATATTTAACTGCACATATTTAAGAGAAAATCTCCAATTGCATGTTTTTCAGGATGATATAGTTTTTATAGTAGAGTTAAGAGAAGAGATTAATTACAACTTAAGCTATGAAGGACAACCTTAGAGTTGAAGGGTTTCCACTTGAGTATTAATAGAAATGAGAACATTAAGATAAATGTGCGAGCATAAATGAAAAGATAAAATTTAAATAAGTATATGTAAGAAAAAGTGACTGTGGTATTTGGTGAGGGGAATATGGAAGAAAATAGTTTAGATTGTTTGGACATATAAAGAGAAAGTCGTGGGAGGCACTAATAAAGAGATTGGAAATGATAATCTTGAGTTTTGTAAAGAACGATTGAGGAAAACCAAAAAGAGCACTTATAAAAGTTATTTAACAAACCCTTTTAGTTAATAATATGATGGTTAAAGTATACTTTTAATCCTCTAATCTTATAAAGTTTCAGTTAAGTCCCTTAATTTTATAAAGTATCTTTTTAATCCTTTAACTCTGATATCGTTAGTTTCAAATGATTATTTTTTGTATTATTCATTGTTTTTAAAAAAATTAAACTTAATATGTCAATATTTAGGAATATTTTTGTTAATTTTTAAAAGTTTAACGTAAAAATTTATTAAGATGAAACTAACAATGCTATGGTCAAGGAATTAAAATGATATTTTGTATAAAGTTAAATGACTAAATATATACTTTAGCCATAATATGATATTTTTAAAAGTTTGATTGATGATGCAGCACAATGATGTGGTGCAATCTATATAATCAACCCTCATCTCACGAGATATGATTTGTTGTTGTTGTAATTGCATGATAAGTCCACTATTTTTTTTCAATATAACTATCGGAATTAATGAGTCAGACTTAAACATTGTTAAGTTCAATTAAAAAAAATTATCAAAGAAATTTTTTACATTCACATAAATTTAAATCCGAAATTTTGTGTTCAAATAGTCATACACATTCTAATAAGTCCACTTGCCACTGTTAATTATGAAATATGAGTTGGAAAGGGCCAACCCAATATTACCAGATTATGATGTACGGATTATTTCATGACTTCAGTTCGCTAATTTTGGCTAGAGGTCGTTGTGGGAGTATCACGCAAAAATAGTGATATAATAGGATATATAGCACAGATGCCGTAGCCCAATTTATAAAATAGGCCAACATTTCTAGATTTATTATAAGTTTTATCCTTTAAATTTAACGATGAATGTATAGTTATTTTAACAAATTCAAAAGATTATAACTAATAATTTAGGCCAAACTTAATAGACTAACTTAAATAAATCATAAAAATCTTGAGGCTAAGTCAAAAGTTCAGAAAATTTTCTCAACTTGAGTTTTATTTGGGCCACCTAAGTCTAAAGAAATTTAAGCAAATTCCAAACCTAAATGAGCTGAGCCCATTTAAGCCTGAGATGTTAGGGCTTGGTCTAGATATATATGGGTTTTTTAATATATGTTTAGGTATTTTAAGTTTGATTAGAATAAGCCTTATCTAAATTGAGTTTGACTCGTCAGAATTATTGGCTATTAAAAAAGTTTAGCTCTTTTATAAAATGAATGAGTATCTATTTATCATTCTTGACTTAAGAATACCAGAAACTCCTAGAGAAAAGTTTTTGAATATTTTGGCACATAATATTTTTTGCTTCCTTTTTTTTAATGGTTAAAATTAACAGACCTTAGGCAAATTTAACAGTTCAAGGAAGGATGCCCTCATTGAAAAGAGTTCATGGCTACTCTTGCATTTTTTTAACTTAAAGATATTGGATGCTAGCTCTTGGTAAAAAGAGTTCTTATGCATTTTTGCCCTTTAACTCTAGTTTTTTAATGGGGGTAATCATATTGGAATTAGAGTTTGTATTATTTAGATTTACCTAAAAATAGTTGGTTTGATGAATTGTGATTCATGAATATGGTGATACTTTTTTTTTTAATTTAATGGATTGATTATGTTTGTCGGAAGTTACATTAAGAATTAATCGATTTAGTTGTTGATTGAAGTTGATATTTACAAAGTAAATATTTTGGGTAGAACTCTAACTGTAGAAAGTTGAGAATTTGAATGTTTTAAGGTTGTAGATTTTAATTAAGAATATCTAATAAGTTATTTTAGATTAGCGAATGATTGAGATGGGTGTTATATGTGAGAATTGGGAATTTAGAAGAAGTTTCAAATTTAATAATTATACTGTTGTTGTTGTTATTGGAGATTTATTTTTGTGTGCTTGCCTTTGAATTAAAAGATTGTTTAAGTAAACTTTTATACAAGCTTCCAATAAGTATAATGAAATAAAAATTATAATGAAATTATTTGTTATATTACATTGCTAAAAAACCTAGTAAAGTGGGATGACTATTATATTTATGAAGTGATTTATGTGAAACAAATAATTGAGCTTGAGAATTGTCCGTAACTAATTTTATTTTCTCTCATAATGCAACTCTCAGTTGAAGAGCTTGGTGTGAAATTAGTAACGTGGGTGAAACCTATTATTATTTATAACTCATAAGTTCAGTCAAAGTGAATAAAAAAGATTATAAGAGATGTTAATCATTATCATGCATATTTATTATGATTATTATTGTTGATAACTCCTTTCCCCACTTTTTACTACTTGTAATCCATTATTGCATATTTTCTTTTAAATTATCTTTTGGTTATCAGAACATTATCTCACCTCGTTGTTATTAATTATTACAAGTGAAAATTCTAACAGTCATGAAAGAAGGACTTGGGAGGCTTGAGGCTACTAGTTTCCTTGTAATGACCTCTTAGATTTATTTCATGTGCTGGATATTTATATATTGTCAATTAGGAACATTTCCTACTTTGATTATTTATTTATTAATTGTTGTATGAGAGTGCTTGTAAATGACTGAAATCTTAGGTTGTTGCATGTGCCATGCTATTTGAATTGTTGACAATGGAATGATTAATGTTTTGGATATGGACATGATGAAAAAGCATGATTGAAGGTGATGTTATGTGAATTGTAATGTAAAATTGGATTTCAATTAACTGTTTGGGCTTCCAAATACCCTTGCCCACTTGTTTTTTTTTTTTTTGCAATGTCATGTATAGATTAGTTTTTTGTCAATGAAATGAGTTTTTGAAAGGATTATATTTGTGTAAAATATTTTAGTAAGAATTGTT
>NW_026555671.1:0-54255 GCF_029017545.1 Prosopis cineraria | reverse complement strand
TAATTATGACAAGAATTTGCGTGGCCACTGCGCCCGCCGGCCCGAAGGCTCCCTCATCACGCCGGAGTATGTGTCTCGGCCGGGATGTGTAAACCGCAATAGAAAATCCACAGATACTTCGGCAAGCATAGCGATGATCAAAATCATCACGAAAGCGGAATCGCACCCACAACCTTTACTGTCGCCGGAATGGACATGATTCCAGCGCCCACTATGGTCGTAGCAACGTTGAACACTGCACCAGTAACCGATGCTGGTTTAGCAGCTCCCTTCTTTCCGGCAATAGGGGGACGCTCACCCCGGCCGCCGGCGACATGTGGGCGGCGAACTTATGGGGCGTTTTTTCTGGCCGAGGAGTGACTTCGTGTGGTCCAGAGAAGGAAAAATGGAAATGGAATTGTCCCTGGGCCTATGTAAATTTTACATGGCCTTCAAAGGGAAGGAAATAATGAGGACTTTAGCATTATTCAGACGATAAAGGAAGAAAAATACATTTTTGTCTAAACTATGAATACAAAATGTTATTATCTATGAGGCAATATGCCAATATGGTACGGATAAGATCGGAATCTAAAGTCAGGCGGCTTCATAAAAGTTGTTAGGACGCAGAATACCTGTATAAAAGATAAAAGATTAAGGTTCAATTTTATTTATATATTTTTTTTTAAAAACATTTAATAGTTGACACTTTATAATTTTAAGTGAAATATTTTTTTAAACTATTTTTAAAGAAAAAAAAACTCTATTCAATTAATCAATTGTTAATATTTTTTTTGTTGACATGATATGTGCGTGGAACCCACACACAATGACATTTAAGACTTGCATATCTTTTGGTGCTAATTATCTATAAATTCTTTTTCTAAAAATGCTAAGCACTTTAAAATTTTTTTCTCGAAGCGTTGGACATCTTGAAATCTTATTAACATACACTTTAAAAATATTATTAAAATATTAAATATTTTAATATTTAATAATTTAAATATTACTATTTAAAATGTTACACCTCCCAATTTAAATTTTAAATTTTTTTTTGATATTTTACAATTTTGTATTAAAAATGAGAAGCAAATGAACCTTCAGTTAATAAAGGAATTTTTTTTCTCATCTCTCTATTTTCTCTTGTTAAATAACTTTTTGTAACATATTAATAAAATAAGCAATATTTTTTAAATAAGTATTTTTGTTGTCACATTATTTGTCCTGATTTATCATGTTTATGATTTTACTATTAACACTATGACATATAGAAAATATTAATTTGGGTGATGCAATATTTTAGAGGAAAATCATTAGTTGATCAAAAAATTAAGGAACTTAACCAATATTAAAAAATATAAATAAGTTCCGACACGCACAAAAAATGTAATGATTTGGATACAGTATCAAAAAGAAGATCAAAAATTAATATATAAAAATAAGAAGTCATCTATAAATTTATAAAATGCTAACAAAAATAATATAAAAATATAAATTGGATAGTGTAATATTTTAAATAATAATATTTAAATTATGACATATTAAAATACTTAATATTTTAACCATATTTATTCAATTTTATTTTAACAAGATTTTAGGGTGTCCAGCGCTTCGAGAAAAAAATTTTCAGATGCTTAACATTTCTAAAAAAAGTTAAGAAAAATTAACATCAAAAGACATGTTATGTTTTACATGTCACTGTGCGTGGACCTCACGCACATGTCATGTCAGTAGAAAAATAAAAAAATTAATGGTTTTTTAATGAAAGGGGAGTTTTTGTTTTTCTGAAAAAAATTTAGAAGGAAAATTACCCTACTCAAAAGTATAGGATGCCCAGCGGCCAGCACTCCTAAAAAATAAAACAAAGATAAAATTAAACCTTAATCTAAAAATAATAACAACTATTAAACACCATAATTAACTTAGAATTACATTAAAATAGACTGTGAATTACCAAACTTGAGAAATAGCCTCTCAAAGATGGTTGAATGATTGAAGAATGCATATTATGTGCGATTATATATATACATACATACATATATATAATATATAGCACATCAAATAATTTTTGGTGTTGCTACTTTTATTTTTCTCATCCTCTTTACAAGTCATTTTTATCAACTTTATTAATATTTAAATAAAAAAATAAAATTTGTAAAATTTTAAATATGTCTTCATATATAAATATAAAAAATGATGCCATGTTATTTTTTTCATGAACTATAATTTTAAAATATTTTTTAAATTTTGATATGATTTTAGATTGAATTTAATAGACTTTTTGTGAGTGAGACCGGAGGAAGCATCATCATGTAAAAGAAGTCATTTTTTTAATTTTAATAAATAATATATAATAAAGTGGATGAATCTATAAATTAAAATCTTATTATTTTTAGATTAAGAATAAGACGTGAGCGAGGTGACATTGTTCCATACTGCACCGCTCCACCTGGCAACCGTGAAAAGAATTTTCATAATAAGGTGTGGTTTACTTTTGGCGAATTTTTGCACGCTTTCGGACTTCTATCCACCCACGCAAGGACACCCAAGACATCAATTTTGACCTAACCTTGTTTTTCATTTTCTCCTGGCTAGTTTCCTTTTAATTTGCATTTGTTTCATGAAAAACATGAGTCAGTTGCACCCAACCATGACGGTGACGACTCTGCGTGATGGTGGCCTTCCTTTTATTCTAAACAACTCTAGTGGGAATTGTTCGTCAATAACAATACATTTCCAAACATGTTAATACATACGAATGAAATAATATGTGTTTGATTAATGTTAAAAGATTACAGTGTTAAAAATACAAGATTGAAAATGAAATTAAAACTATACATATAGATGTGAAAAAATTCAATATTTGGGTCAATGTTTTGCATCTTTTCTTTATGCGACTTCTTAATCCTCCTTTTATAATGTATAAGCTACGACAATTACTCCTATGAAATCTGGAAATTAATTGCACAGTTTATTCACAACACGTTTGTTATTTAATGGCCAGCTCGTGTTTCCATAATGCTCATGAATAATGGGCATGTCTTCACCAAATTTGAGGTCTGAGGGCCCATTAAAGTTATAGTTTTATATAACAATGGTATGAATGGTGGCTCTGAGACCTAAGAGGTTCGAAGACTTGTGTTTATGTGATTAAGTTAGTTTTTTAGAATCTGAATTGACCTTTTTATTTAAATTATTTATTGGATCTAACTCTTTTAACTAGTTAACTCACTTTTGGTTATGGCTTCTTATACATGACGTTTCAATTTAGCCCAAGCAGAAATATTTTATATTTCCCTCTGATCTCGAGTGTGCTCTTATTGAATTATTAGTCTTGTATCTTCAAGAGTTGCCTATCCCTTTCCTCGCATCGTCTCACGGTTTTAAAGCTGCAATTAATGCCGACCTTCACCTTTGGTTGCAAATTACTCGGGAGAACGGCAGTTCCAAAAAAAAAAAAAAATCACTCAAGTCTTTATAATTTTTTTAAAAAATTAATATAAATATCAATTTAAACAATTATAAATTTAAAAATTTAATGGAAAATATGATATTTAAATTTTAAATATAATAATCAGTTTGTAATTTGGATTTTGTTGGGAACTTAATTGTAATTAATTTATCCTTTGAAGTTTTATTATCATTCTTCCTTATTACTTTGACCATAATATAAGTTAGTATTAATTAAAAAAATTAGTTAAAATTTTAGTTTCCTAAAATTTTCACATCTTTTCAATTATGTTATTGAATATAATAAATGTGACATTTAACTTATTCAAAAACATCAACATTATTACTCAATAAAACAAGTGTATAATTAAAAAAATTTACACACATCAAATATCCTATATTTTGGAAGATAATTAGTAAAGGTAGGCAAGCGGGTATAATCCAATGACCCTTGGCCACCGAAAAAGTTTGATAGCTACCAAGCTCATTTAATTATACATGGCAAATATATATATATATATATATATATGTCATGACCCAAGCTTTTAAATAACTTATAACACAACCATGTATTATTTAATTTTAGAACACACTTATATTTTACTTATATTACCTGTTAATTTGATATGATCAATTATAAATTAAGAGCTTTAAAAACTTCATACATTGTACTTGTTGAAGTTGGAATGTATTGATGTTTATATTCAAAGCTTGAATAGATACTTGTTGAAGGCTAATTAACAATATATAATTAAATTTATCTTATTTATTTTTCTAACTTATTAAAACTCAAATAAATTGTTTTTAATTTTGAATGAGTTGTTGTAAAAAACTGAATAGATTCTTACCAATCAAGGACTAACACTTTGATACTACTGTCAAATAACAACAAAATTAATAAAAATTATATTTTATAGTGAAGCGTAACTTAGGTTGTCTTTCAAAAAGTCAATATATTGACGACTTGAATTAAAATTATGAAAAGTTAAATAATAGAAAATTTTGTATGAAAAAATTAATTTAAAAAAAACTAAATTGAAATTAAATAATTAAAGCAAATTTAACTAAGAAAATCACCAAGTATAAGCAGTGCAATCAATTTCAATTCAATCATCTAAATTTAATCTTCCTCATCTAAAAATAAATTAAATTTATTTAATATTATTATTTTATTTTATTATATATTTCTCATATTATCATCCAGGATTAAATAAAAAATTAAGTTATAAATTAACAACTGTTCTGTGTTAGCCACACCAGAAATAAAGTATGAGCAACACTCAAGTCAAATCAAATTACTTTTATATTACCATATTAATTGATTATAGCAAGCAAAACCTCAAATAAAATATATAATTCAAAAATCATACACTAGAGCTACTCTAATTAGCAATAACAATTAAAGCATGAAATTAAGATAAAGATAAGAAGAGCAAGTTAGAATAAAGTTAAAATAAATCTTTTCTACAAATCAAATGCTCTAATTATTGCTCAGGATCTGGTTTGTAATTCATCATACAAACAAATAATTAACTATTCATAAAATTAAAAAACAAACAGTGTGAAAGCATGAGAAGCCATCGATGAATAGAATTGAAGGAAAGAAGAAGATGAAGGGCAACCACCTCTGTTGTTTCTTTTTCCTCCTATTTCCGCCACCCAATTCTGTTCCCCCTTTCAATTCAAAAGTCATGCTCAGTGCTCTCTTTATATATAATGTATATAAAAACTTAATACTTAATAAAAATGACAAAATTATCCTTAACAGCTATAATTAAAAAGTACACAAAAAACCTAAAATGAATATAAATAAGATTTTTAAAATTTAATTTTTTGACTTGATCTTCAAGTTTGTCCATACCCTTCTATCAAAAATAATTTCATCAATTTCCTTTAAATTAAATTTAAAAAATATGCACAAATAAAATAAAATTAAACAGCAAACTTTTAAAAATATTAAGGATATTATTTATATTTTAGAATCAAAGATTTAGATAGTTTAAAATTTAAAAATTAAAGATTGACTAATAAAAATTAAATAATATTTTATTAAACTCAATTAGTCTCAAATAAATATTTAAAGTCTAAATAAAAGGATAAAAATACATAAAATTATTATTTATTACACTTGTATAGTTATGCACATTGTATTAGTTTTTATAAACATATTAAGACCTAAATAGATTATTGTTAATTTTAAATGTGTTGTTGTTAAAATTAAAATGGATATTTGTTGACGAAGGTCACATTCTATCTCTTTTTTTGACTTGTTAAAATATTATTGTATTATTGTTAATTTTAAATGCATTGTTATAAAAAACCTGAATAGATACATATTATTTATATACCTATACCATTAAACCTATCTTTTCAATTATCAGCAAAAAGTACATATTTTTTTGCCATATATAATTAAATGATTTTAGTGGCTTGGTCCATCGGGACCTTTAGGTAGCATCCTCCCTTGACCATTTTTATCAACTATCCTCAAATGAAAGTATTACTAATAACAATCGACCATGCCAGCGGTAGGTCTCCAATAGCAATTTGGAGGCCGGGCGTTGGTAATAATGAGGCTAACTTTTTTATTTATTTTAAATTTTAAGGACAATTTAATTATTTGACTTAACAAATTAATTTTACAGAGAATGACAAACAAATATTTTGTAAGAACATTAATATGAAATTAAAATTTTTTAATATTAATATTTTTAAATTTAAGTACTCCTTTTACTTTATTTCAATATCAAAGTTTTCATTAGGGCGCACGGATCCACCCATGAATTCCCGAATACGCAGTAAAATCGGAAGTTTGAACCTGGATTCGACCAGAACCTCTGCGCCTTACTCCTGAATTCTCATATCTCTCTTCTTGGCAGAGAATTAACGCATGCTCCGGTTATCAAGTGATATTAAACAATCCCGACTTAATTGAAAGAAAAAGTAACCGAACCATTGACACTGTTATCTAAGTAGACGCGACGTGAATAACTCTACTGGCGCCCAATATATTATATCTCTTCGTTGACGTTTCCGGGGATTTGTTCGTTCTTACTTCATTAAGAATTTACAGTTACACATGTAGTTAGTAAAAAAGCTAAAATGACAAATAAATTATATGAATTCCTTTTTCTCACGATCAGAACGTGGAAGGGTGTGCAGTTCAGCCGTACAAGTTGGTCCAAATAGCCAATCCGCTCGTCACAACAGCCAAAATAGCCACCGCAATCGCCATGACTCGATCTTTCGCGGTCGCTATACCATATATATCCCTGCCCTCAAACACACATGCCAAATATTCTAAACAAAGCGGAGCCATCCATATAGCACGCAAAGCGAAATGATGAGCAGTCTTATTTAATTATTTGGACAAATAAAGGTAGCCTAAATCAGTTATCAGTACCTTAAAATGATAGCGGAAGGGAATATGAAGGAGAGGCAAACGATGGTGGTGGAGCCCAAGAACTGAAAGAAATACCATATATTTGGAAGAGCTACGGCTACCACGTAGGTGAAGGCGAGCAAACTCAACGTCAGGCACAGGAATCGAGGAGTGTCGGATGCCAGATCAGGTCGGTTCTCGTCCGAGAACAAGAGCTCATGTATGTTGAGCCTCAAGGAATAATTCATGACGGGAAACACCAGCGCGAGATGGAGTGCATAGCTCAGCCGCACCACATCGTTGAGCAACCTTCCCGCGCGGGCATTGGAACTCTGGTCAAAGTTAACCAGCATGTCCGTCAATATGGAGTCTCCGAACAACAGGTATCCGAAGAATCCAATGGCGAAGTAAATGGCCACGCAGATTATCAATGAAACTCGCACTGCCATCTTCATATCACCAGCTTTCCCAAGCTCTGCTCTGATTGGATGAACTGATCGATGAAGACATAAACCACTCATTTATTAATATTATGTGATATATTATTCGTCATTAACTTGGATGCATACAGATTAATGGGTGTGTATTTGTAAGGAATGTTAATGACAATCCGAAGGTACCGTTGACATGGAAACCAAACCCGGTAACGAAGACAGGGATGGTGGCGAACACATCGAGGATGGACACCTGAGAGAAATCAGGAAAAATTCTCATAGGTTGGGTTTTGCCGAACCACATCCCGTAAAAGGCCATGGACGAGCTTATGGCGACGAACACCAATGCCAGTAGAATTGATATGCCAGAACTGTACCTCAGAGAATCTGTAAAGCATTTAAACGAGATGGTGTAAGACAAATTAATTCAGCAAAGAGAAGAAAAAAAAGGAAAAGAAGAGGAGGAAAGGTACAGACCAACACGGCGGAGGAGGAGGAGGGGAAGCATGATGAAGAGAGAGAGGAAAAGAAGGACAAAAGGGCGGGAGGTCCACCAGTGAACGCCCAGCCATTCTTGCACGACACCCACGTGCACCTCATCTCCCCCTTTCGACGCATTCCCGCACAGCACGTCTCCTGCCAAGTTGCCATTTACCAATCCTCTTTATCGTGTTTTATCACTAAAAATCATTGTATTAATCATTGTTACTTTAATCCATTTTGGGACATGTGAATGCCGCGCGGTCCTCGGTTGTCGGTCCCCTCCTCATCCCCAATTGACCGCAATCCCATGCCCGTTGATGGGTGCAGCCATCGCAGCGTCAAAGCAAGGTTATCGCGGCCACTGTCCCAACAAAATAAATGGGCTAAAATCCATAAAAATTCTCATTCAGGCAGTTACACGTGACTTTATCACTTTTAAATATTTAAAATTAACTCTTTTAATTTTTTTTTTTGGGGTCAAAATCCATTACCGTTTAATACTCTGCTATCTTATTAGTAGAGTTTGCCTTATCAGATTAAAAAAAGACACATAGAAACTTATGTGGTACCTTATTTAAGCAAATAAAAAAAATATAAAAGTTATATTATATTTTTTATAAGAATTAAAATGTCATTTATCTTGTCAAAAGACTATTTTAATTAATAAAAAATAATAAAATTATATTTTTTTCTTAAACTGTGTAAATTGTGATAACAGTGAGCAGAAGTTGAGAACAACGTTGCTTAGCTAAAAAAATAAGAACATCATCATGCATGTTAAAAATAAACATTATAATTTTGCACATCTTAAATTATGTTAAAAATTAATAAAAATATTTTTTTATCTCACATGCTATGTGTATCTCATTAATCTGACATGAAAATTTTATTAATAATGTAACATATAATTAATTAATGGTAGAGTTTTAAAAAAACAAAATTAAAGATCTAAAAGTTATTTTTAAATATTTAAATATGAGAGGGGTTATATAACTGCCTTAAAATTCAAGAATTTTATGCATTCTAGCAAAATAAAAACAAAGAAATAAACTAAAATATTTTTTTCTTAAAAATAATTATCCCATCCCTCTTTTTTTTTATTTTATTTCACAGAGACCTATGCTCATGATTCAATTCCTAAATAATAAATTAATAATAAGATTTTCTTTATTTTTTGGGTTTTCACTAGAAGGGAAAAAAAAGCGCCCATAGTTGACCGGAAAACGCCGACGTTATGGCATGGACTATGGACCGGTTATTCTTCCTTTTATCTTTCTTTTTTAAAAAAGAAAAAGAAAAAAAAATTCCATTTCACTTTTCTCTGCATCTACCCTCTAAAGTCTAAACCAATCAACCAAGTAACCAACAAAGAATTTAACCCGCCTAATTAGCTTGTTGAGATGCCGCAAATCACTTCCAACCCGACACTACGCGGCACTATTTACTTCCAATTACATCAAAATTAAAAGTTCCATGGATAGATATTCTTTGCAGAATTCGAAGGAGGCCTGACTCACCCAGGATGATCAAGTAGATGGTAAGGACGCCTAGATTGGTGATGATGACGCATACTTTCACGGCCAGTGATCCCAGTTTGCCGTAGGACTCGCCCACCATGCCGGCGTACGTGATTGATTTGCCGGAGCCGGTGTACCTCAGCATGAACTCCACCGTGATTTCCGTTGCGAGCGCGACCGAGACGATCATCAAGAACCCCGGAACTATGCCCAGTACCTTCATCGTCGCCGGAATCGACATGATTCCGGCACCGATCATGGTAGTTGAGATGTTGAACACCGCTCCCGGTATTGACCCGTTTTGTGAATTTGAACCTGCCGCCGACTTCTGTGTGTCCGCAAGGAGAGGGACATTGTCTCCGGTGTTGTCTGACTCGAGCTTCATATTCCTATCCTATTAATGGAGACGCGTCGACGAGAAGGTCTTCTGATCTGTTCTGTGCCGGCGGGATCTCTCTTGATATATTATGCCCGCCTGCGCTGTGATCTTACCCTGGGGTTTTGAAGATACATTAAATACAAGCCTCCCATCCTCTGAATGGAGCTCGAAAAAGTATTATATGACAAACAATAATATTTAGATGGTATTGTTTTACCATTGATGTTGATATAGCTAGCATAGTTGTTAATTTATTTTTTGTGTTTTTTCATGCATTTGTATAGACGTTAAGACTAATTATTTTTAAAAAAATATACATGAAAAGGAAACTGATTACTTTATCGTTTATAAATGATAAAATCCAACATGTTTTACCTTTAGGTAATTAAACTTAATAAAATTTGGAAAAAAAAAGTTATATCATTCATAAATTGTACATAAATAATAAATTACAATACATTTTATATGTAATTCTTCTTCATGTGTTCGTAATTAAAACAAAAAAAGTATTTGTCTGGAAACACGGAGCCAATCCTCAAGTGAAAATTGTGAGTGCCCTATATTGTAGTTATACGAATGATGGAGAATAATGCTGGAATCTATTTCAATTATTAACGAGTTATTTCACTTTCCATATTTCCATTCAATATATTATATAGAAGAAACATGCCTAGTATTAAAAAACAAGCCATTTTCTTATATTTTTTCAGTCTATTGTCAGCTTTTACTAAATTTTGTTTTCAAATTAGAAACAATAATACATTTCACTGTATAAAATGCGCAGAGGCAGCCTGTTAAACAAGTATTGTTAGTACAATATATCTGGCAACATATACAATCTTAACCTGTGTTAATTGTCATACAGTTTGATCGAGACAAAAATAAGTTGATTTTCTTGGTATGCAAATTTTCCTTTGAAAGGCGATCTTTTCCCATCTTAAGTAAGGGCCCCCTTTTGCAGGTTTGAGAGAGTGAGAGAAAAGGAAGAGAAATATTTATATTTATATATTCTTTTTTAAGATATATTTATATATTTTAAGTAACGAGAGGATAAGTACAATGACATCGGCGCGGCGCCATCATTATAGATATTGATTGTGTCATTTTCAAGTGGCTGGACCTGGTTCCTGCCTAAGCATTTGATTCAGAGTTATAGTTATAGTATATTGAGTGGTTAATTAACATAAAGCCGACGAAATCTAAACTTAAGGCTCAAATAGTTATAGTTAATTAAACTCAATCAAATGGCAAACTGGGTGCAGTAACAATTCTGGTGAAATTGCTATGTCACTTAAAGCATTCAAGACAAAAACTCCTCATTTTTTCATGGTTTCAAATTCTTAAAAAGTATTTTGACACTCCAGTAGTGGCAGAACCCTAGCTAGGAGGTGTGGTTTAATTTAAAAATATTAATATTATAAAAATAAATATTTAATAATTTAAAAATAATTATATACATTACAATAATAAAGGTGAAAAACAATTACAAAAAAATTAGTACTTTGTGATTTCATTTTTTAAAATTATATTGTTGAGCAAGAAATAAAAAGTAAATAATGAAAAAAATCATTGTGAACAATTTGGATTTGATTTTGTTAATTAAAAGGTAAATAATGATTTTTTTATGAAGGTTGTCTCATGTATAGTAAGAGTTTAATATTTTGTGTTAAAATTCATCATACTTAAACTAAATTGTTATAGGTTTGGCAAATTTGTAATTAATATATTTAAATCTTAATAAGGAGTTGAGTGATCTCAAATAATTAGTTAAGGATAAAAGTATAAAGTATAAATATATAAGGGGTGATTGTGTAAAATATTAAATCCATCACTATATAGCCAAATTGAAAGGGTGTATTTGCCCCCCCTCAATTAAATGTGGCTCCACCACTGCACCCCAGTGTCTTAAATCTTGATCTAAATATTTCATTAAGAGTTTAGTTGCTTTTTTTGGGTGAATTAGGGTAAGATTTGAAAGTTTTGGTCTTGATTGCCAGCGAACACAAGTTTAACCTAGGTCATCCTCTTGTGGTTGGACAACAAATAGGTGAAATTGTGTTCGCTTGCTAGATGTAAGCTGGTCAAAATGTGAAATTCATTCGTCTACAGATGAAATCTATGAAGGCATAATTGCCTGTAGATGAAAATGCAAATAGCAATTTATAGAGCAAAAATCATGGGTTTTTCATAGGAGAAGCAAGAGCAATGTGAGGAGTGAAGGTTTGAGGTTTTTGGATAAAAGATAATGAGGTTTAAAGCTTTCAAACTCAAATATAAGTTATAGGACTCAGATTTCTCTCCGTCCTCTTCATTTTGATTGGTAGAAATTGGGATTTATTGAGATTATTTTAGTTAATTCTTGTGATTGGAGAGTGTTTCTAGCTCCAAGAGGTGATGTCAAGCCTTTCCTAACTTTATTTGGGGTTTTGATTGATGAATATTTTAGTATTATGGTTAATTGGACAAACCATAAGTTGTTATAAGTGCAGTGTTGAATTTCTAAGCATTCAATGGTTGAGAATTTGATTAACTGACTTGAGTAACTTGATTATGCTTGTTGGGGAATTATGGTTGGATCAAAGATTATGTTGAATTTTGGTTTTGTGGAATATTTAATCCAATTTTTTTATAATTTTTAACTTAGATGATTGGATAATTGTTTGGCTTGAAAATTTGTTCAATCAAAAACTTGAGGTATTAAAGATGCTATGTTCAGAATTTCATTGGGTTTCCAATTGTTTTAGTTTTAACATTTTGAACTCGAGAATTTCCATAAAAATGATCCATTTGGAATTAAGTGGTAAATTTGTCTTAAATGATAGTAAATGGGTGTGAATTGATCAACTGGTTTTGATGAAATAGTTTAAATGATCATGACAATTAGAAGAACAATATTATGATACTGATGTGTGTATGTTGTGTCCTGTGGTTGTTATTTTAGGCCTTGTGGGCATTGTGGGCATTTGAGTAGCAAGAGTTATTACCATTGGATCATGGCGAGGAGATTATTTAGCTGTGTGAAGTGGTTTGGCTAGCTCTATTATACTTAAAGGGTTGGGGTAACCAAAATTTAATTCTTGTTGTGACATATGCAAGCGAATGTAATTCTTAAATGTACATGGGAATTTATAGAAATTATTATCATTGTACGAATCTTGCTTTTGGTATCAAATTGAATAAATATTGATTGAGTGCAATTTTAATATTTTATGATATATATATTATATAAATTTGAAAAAATATATTTAAATATACATATTGATGTTGGCACTTTAGAAAAAGATTGAAATATATTGTTCTATCAAATGTGGTTTAATATTTGAAAAATTAAGAATTTGTACTAAAGTTACTTGGATTCAAAAAGTGGTTTAGAAAACTGATTTGGGCAAATATGTTTATCTACCCATGTATACATTTGATAAAAATATGCTATGATAGGTAAACTATAAGGGGATATGAGTGTGATTTGAAATGATTGCACATTGTTTCAATCCATACCCCAGGAGGACTATTGTCTTAAAAATATATTCCATTTTACTTGATACTGAAAAGAAATGATTTGGTATGATAAGAGTAATCCTGTATACTGGTGATTGGTAATATATTACTGAGTTTTGGGTTCCTTAAATCCACATGGTAATTGTCGATCTCAAAAGGTACATCTTACAGCTGAGGGGATAAGGGGATGATGATGCATGATACCTGCTTCCATAACCACTATCCCTGGCCTAAAAGTGGAGGGATAAAGTAGAAGAAAAAGGTATCCATTGAATTTTTTGTGGTTGGACCATGAAGGAAGATACAAATCTATGGCTTTTAGTTAAATTATTGTGACCTCTAGCCCTAGGCTATAGAAACCGGGAATCATGGGTGCACTCTCTAAATTTTAGTCTTTTAACTATGAAAGAGTGTATTGGGTGTGGTTGTGGATAATAGTTTAGATTTATTATTCCCCTATTGAGCATGGAGACCTTTATTTAATGTATTTGAGATTAATTATTTTATGTACGGGTGGTTATTAGTAATTTTAGTATGCACAAGCATATTGTGAAACTATGCGCATTTTAGCATGCATGTTTAAAAAATTTTCAAGTGAGAGTTATAACTCACTGTTTGTGCTTAGTGATAAGGCTGATTTAACCTAGGCATGCGATCATCATCTTGTACTTTTATGCACATGATTCCTAGCTAAGTGTCTTCTCTGTCTATTGTAAATTATTGGAAACATGACACCCATCTGTTATGACTTGTTGGTTTGAGGAGATGTCATTTGTTATGTCTATAAGATTTGCCTATAGTAGGTTTGGTTGTCACAGAGAAAGTCCCCTCTTCTGTGATAGGTCATTTTTGTTTAGCAACGAGAGTAGAGTTCCTTGGGATAGAATCCTGGTTTGGTCTCAATTATGCATTTAATTTTCAAGTTATATAAATTTTGAATTTGTTTCTAATTAATCATTGTCTTTATTTTGAGGAGTATTACAAAAGCATGTCTTTGCTAGCTTATCCCATGCTCATGTGCCGCCACATATTGCCTATTATTGATATCGACGTTGTGTTTAGTGGAGGAAGGCAAGGGATCACCATTGATATAAGCACAGTAGAGCCTACATGAAAACATTTTGATTATTTTCATCCATCAGATGAATTGTTCCGTTGTACAGATATAGAAGAAACAAAGCAAAAAATAATCGCAAGCTGGCTTAGCTTCAAAACATAATTACAAGGCAACAAATCTAGGCATTAAATGGCCTAACATTCAGAAATTGAAGAAAATAATATAGCTCCATGCAAAAAATCCTAGCGCAAAGGTCATAATAGCTGCAATGAAAGATTATGGACTCGAGGTTCTTTATAAGTTAAAAACTCATAACGTACCCCCAATACTTTCTAATAACATGGATCACATGATTAGTTAATATAAATTTAAACAAAATAGGGAAAACTTGAATAAATGACCAAACGCTTGCATGTTTGCAAAAGCAATGGGAGAAATGTTTGTCACATCTCAAAGATAAGATTCCTCTAGTCATCAATGAGCTTGGTAAAGGAAAAGTAACTTACGAAATAGTCTCTCATTACTCAACGAACAATAACTAAAGTGGCATGATTTGTAACATTTGGCTATTAAAGTGGCATGATCTAAATAGGCTTGACGAGATCTAAATATTTGACAACTAAGAAACATGATTTGGTTTGGAACGAACTAGCTTCAAATGAAGATGCAATGGCGAACGAGATTCAATGACTTGATTCGCACTAAAACGTGGCAGCAGTAATGGTGGCGAAATTCACACGCCAAAGCAACACTTACGAACACAGACTCACTCTCCTTGACGATTGATGGGGAGATGCTGTGGAAGCAAACACCTATCAAGAGGTTGGAAAAACTCTCATGGGAGGAGAGAATTTGGGGCAAGATGGTCATTTGATCTAGTGAATTTATATCAGCAAAAGACTTCAACATTGAATCTCTCCCAAATCCTCCTCAGGACAATGAAATTTGATCTGGGCTTTTTTGTTTTTGACAATTTTTCTTTTTTTTCTGTTACTTCAAGTAGGGCCTCGCATCAGCAAAGAAGACAATAACGTTGATTATTGCACGATAAAAACTAAAACAAATGTTCTGGGCCAAACAATCCGTTCTCTGGTCACGGGCCAATATAAGCCGTGGACGTGGAAATACAGAATTCAGCCCAGGAAGGCATTTGTACAGAAATTTTTGGCGGTTTTTTTTTTTTTTGTGCCGCCGGATGAAATCCCCGTTCACCGGCAACTGGGAAATAATATGGAATCTATTATTTTTTGAGAACAGACAGCTGTGGCGGATCAGTTAGCAAGGGCTGAGGAATTCGAGAACAAAGCAGAAAAGAAGCTTAGCGGTTAGATACGAGGATGCTGCTGATCTCTTTGATAAAGCTGCCAATTCCTACAAGCGCGCCAAATCATGTCATTTTTGCCCCCTTTATTCTTATTTCATTCCCCTCCCTTTCTTCTCTGTCATAATGTTAGCTATTATTTTTTTCTCGTATTTTCTATTTTTCATTTCTTTGGGTGGTTATCGGTGATCAGGAGTATCCTTCCCTCCCAGCTCTTGTTGCTGTTAGATTAGTTGGCCGGTTTTCTGGATTAAATTACATCCGTTTGGACTAAAGGCTTGGACCCAATGTCGATTTCCAGGACTGACCCCGTGATATGTATATCAATTTAAGTGTAAATTTTTAATCTGGGTTCCTATAAGTTCTTCGAAATTGATTAGTTAGTTTGATAGGACTGTTGGTTGTTTCAAAACGTTGCCCTTCGTGCAGTTATACTATGTGAAATCTTTTAAAGTTGTTGATTTTAGGGAGATTATCCAATGAAAGAATCGGCGGTTATCTTTTCGTTATAATTTCTTACTATTTAAATGCTATTAAATAGGAAGACTATATGGATATATGCATAGTGAGACTATATGGATACTGAACAGTCCCGCTTTTGATTGTGGCTGCTAACTTAACGCTGCCTGCATGGCATATTCTGTTAGTATTCGCTTGCCAAATATCACCTTAACTTTGATGGTTGATTTTCATATTTTGTTCACGATATGAATCAAGTCAAGGAATATTTCTGTTTGTTGCTTTGATTTTATTAGTATGGTCTTCAGGGGATAAGCTGGATCAACATACCTCAAGCTGGCAAGTTGTCATTTGAAGGTAAGTAATTAAATTACATTTTGGAGATTGGCTTATCCGGTTGTACTTCTGTTCCATGCATTATTTTTCTCTCGTAACCTACGACAGCGACAATATTTCTTCCTTGTAGTTGGAAAGCAAGCATGAAGCCGCCTAAGCTCATGTTGATGCTGCACATTGCTATAAAAAGACTAATGTAAATGATATGCATGTTGATGATGTAAATTCATAATCTCTTGGGCTTCAAGGCTCTACGTCGACCATGGTAATTTACAAATTTGTGATTTCTGCCTGAGATGGTTCTCCACATACATGCACCAAGGCCATTTCCTTTAGCTTAATATCCCTCTGAGTCTCTGTATGATCTTAATTGCAAATCATATAAAAAAAATTGCAGCCTTTGTTCATGGTTAATTAATGTTCGCAAACTTTCTGTTGCCTTGTTTTTTGGCTTTTCGAATGTTAGGATCATATGATCTTTGGCTTCATATATACACAGGATATAACTCTATGTATGGGTTCATACTTTGATTTTGATTTGCTATGCACAGTTGTTGAAGTAAATTTCAGTTCATATGCTTACAGTTAATGGCTGAACTCTGTCCAGCATATCTCCTGTCCATGGTTGCTATATGTTATATTTTTTCTGGAAGAAACTTTGGTGCAGTTCTCATGTGTTTTCTATTAAGTTTTTCAAAAGAATCTTGGCATGTTTATGGAGTAAATAGTTTGTTACTTTGTCATAAAATGTGTGACATGGTATATTTTTAAATTGAAGAATCACCTAAACTACTTGGGTTTTTATAACATGGTGGGAAGCATGTAATAACATGACACCACTGGTATTTATTTACTAAAAGGACCAAGCTGTAAATCTTCTCTGTGAAATTGGAAGACTCAATATGGCTGCTAGGTATTTTAAGGTACATGTCGTTGCTATGTCAGATTTTAGATCCTTATTTTTGTTTGAATGCATGACCATTGAATTTAATTTCTTAGTATTCATAACTTGTTGCATCTAATGAGGTTGTTAGAATCAGCACGAACACTTGATAACTCGGTTTACTAATTTGCGCCCATAGGAAATTGCTGAGTTGTATGAGTCAGAACAGAATGTTGAGCAAGCTATTGTGTACTACGAAAAAGCAGCTGGATTTTTTCAAAATGAGGAAGTGACAACCACTGCAAACCAGTGTAAACAAAAAGTTGCTCAATACACTGCTCGGCTAGAACAGTAAGATCTTGTACTTTAATTAACTTTAATCTCTTTTCTACTGTGAATGCGCATTGAAATGCTTCAACCTGGTTTTTCTTTTGAAGGTTAATGTTTCTTCCCTCATGTTTACTCTTCTAGCATTATAACTGAAGAATTTCTTATAACTGAAGAATTTCCTTGTGACCTTCCTTTGCACTATCTCTTTTTCTTGTGTGCTGTTCTCCTCCTACAATTATTGTCCAATGAAAAAAAAAAAAAACTGTAGGTTGTTTGATTTTGGGAATCCATCAATTTGAAATATTATCCCAACAGAACTCTAGCAATTTTTTCCCTAGAATCTTGAGTTTTGTGACCTGCTAATATGCATACATTTATTAGCAACAATTTGTAACTTTGCATTGCTTCACGTTAAAAATTTTATATGCATGCATACTGTTTTCAAGTGCGTTTTGCAGATTTTACTTTGTGGTTTCACATTTTTAATTTGTTTTGAAAACCTTTCATTGTGACAAAGGGGAAAAATCATTGGTTCATGTGATGCTCAATTGCCCATAATGTTCTGTTTAGTGTGGAGTATTTGAGTTTGGCCAGGTTCTGTTAAAGTAACATTTTTTTAAAAAAAAAAATCTGAAGGTAACTATTTCCTTGGCTTTTTTCTATATGAACTTGAGTATTTATTTTTTCTATACGATAAACCTCCAGGCACCAGAAGGCAATTGATATTTATGAAGAAGTTGTCCGTCACTCTCTCAACAACAATTTGTTGGAAGTATGGAGTTAAAGGACATCTCCTTAATGCAGGAATCTGTCAACTATGTAAAGGGGATGTTGTTGCTATTACCAATGCCTTAGAGCGATATCAGGTATGAGATATTTGAACTTTGATATCTTAAACTGGATACCTCATCAGTTGCTCAATTATTTGGATGTGTTTTGTTTTTTCGCAGGAATTAGATCCAATATTTACAGGAACACGTGAATGCAGACTTTTGGCAGCAAGTGAAGTTTTTGGCATCATCATTATCAAATATTGCTGATAAAGTATGTAGGATTAAAATATGGATACTTTTATGTCCCTTAGTTAATATTCTAATAACTATTTAGTATTTTACCATTGTTCTCTTTATTTTTTTAATTTTTTTTATTATATTGCCTTTGTGATATTAGCGTTAACTGATTTATTACTTGCACGACTGCTGGATGCCATTCTGACGTCAGATTCTTTCTTTGGGCAGGATATTGCTGCTGCAATTGATGAAGAAGATGTTGGAAAGTTCACTGACGTTGTCAAGGAATTTGATAGCATGACCCCGCTGGTATTTTGCAAAATTTGGAAACATTGTAACAGAAATGTAAAATTTATCAAAACTGATTCGTCATGTTTTATAACACTAATCACTTGAAAGAATGAAAATAGATATGTTTTCATTACCATGCACTTAATGTCTAATTCCCCAGAACGAGGAATTCAATTGAAACTTTCTCCAAAACTCTTGCCAAAACAGCCCAATATTGAATTATTGGATTTGACTGTCTTAACTAAAAACTGGAAAGACATAATATAATGACAGCTCAATTTAACTGCTAAAACATGTAGGCAATCTTTTAAAAGTCAAATTAGTTTTCTAGATAGTGTTTCTCATTTCTGCAAGACTTAAGCACTGCTTACTACCTAGTCCTTCAGCTCGCAATGTGCCTAGCGAGACATTTCTACAGGAAGTTGAAGTTGTTTTAATAATTCTTTTATGATGAGCTGGTAAGAAGGTTGATGTCTGTTCAAGTATTTATTGAATTTTCACTTACTGATTAGTTATTGCTAGTAGGGCTGATATAATGCTTTTCTATTGTACTTGAGTTGTACTATTGTGATCTGGATTATTTGTTAAGTTGTTATTGACGCTAGCATATGACTTTGTTCTGGTCATTTGACTTGCATTTTATAATTCTACCATCCCGCATCATTGTTTACCCGTCTGCATGATGGGGTGCAGGATTCTTGGAAGACGACGCTTCTTTTGAGGGTGAAGGAAAAACTTAAAGCCAAAGAACTTGAGGAGGATGATCTAACCTGATTCTTATCTTCAGCATTATGTTGATCTGAATTCATGTTTGGTTATTTGACTTATAGTATGCTTGTCTGTCCAGTTGGTCATCTCCCGTGGTTGAAGTTATCTGGCTGAATTCAAAAACAGTACTGGATTGAGCAATAGCGAGTCTGCTCTTATCAAAACTCGTCAGACTTTGCACAAGTAATCCCCGGGGACATGTTTCTAATATAAAAAGGGATGACTTTTTGGACAAATGACATAGCTCTTAAAGCACAAGGAAGAATGAATTCGATATATATATATATATATAAAAGCAAGTTCTGGTTCTCACGTGGGAAAACAAAATCTGTATTGGAGTTGTACGGACCACCTCTGTACTGGGGGAGGACGGGAGGCGTTTGTATTTGTTAGATTGGGAAGAGCTGCTGAAGAAAAGGGAAATTCTCAGCTTATGAGGGGACAGATGGAAGTAATAACTTCCTGGGGACTCTTGCGTCGGCAGTTATTTCTTTTTTCCTGAGAGTAAGATCTGAGGGCATCCAAATTGACATGATGCTTGCTTCCTTAAATTCTTCTATCAACGATGTTTATGGGTGATTTATGCGGGTTGCACTAAAGCCCCTATGAACCAATTTCCTGTGTAATTATTCATCCCGGTGTATTTTAAAGGGATCCTGGTCACGTTTGTTTCTTTTGCTGGCTGCTGTAACAAAATAAGGTTATATGAATTGTTCTTTCATCGATATATCTATATAAAATCTATAATCTATGATAATATAAATATCACATTTGCCTACCACAGATCGCCAGGAAAGTGAAATCCAAATCTAGGTCCCGAGAGATAATTGCGCCAAATGTGCCGGCAGACATTTTTGTTTGGTGTTACTCTCTCTTGAGACCTGGATTTGGATTTCCATTCATCCACTCGTGATGTGAGTTTTCCAACGACTCTGGTGATATCCGACGCGGCCATTTTGAGTTCAGATAATATTATCAACCTTTGCATTGCTTTATCAGTGTCACTTTCAACGCTCCCACATAGCATCATGAGCTTTAGAATTCTTCCAGAGCAAGAACCTCAATGAATTTTGTTTTGGAATAAACATTATATCCCTTTCTCCCGAACTGTCACAGTTCAACCGCAGATTTTTTCCCCAATCTATCTGCGACAGATATCACGGCACGTTTGTTTTACTTTATTTTATAAACATATTTATTTTTTAAATTATTTTTAATTTTTATAATATTTGTTTAAACTTTTAAAAATAATTAGAATTTAAAAAATATATTTCTATAAATAATCTGATACGTGAGGATATCATAAAAAAATTTGAAATAATTAAATATTAAATTATTTTTATAAAATAAAAATTAAGGAAGATATCATAAAATTTAAAAATAACTAACTAATAATTATTTTTTATTATTATAACTAAGCACAAAATAATATCTGCTTTTTATAAAAATTTTACAAAATAAGCAAAGATGTGTTCACTTGCTTGAAACATTGGAGTGATGAATTCCGCAATTTGCTCACTAAAGTCAACGTATGCATTTTTGAAACAGACACAAAAATAAAATCTCGATAAAATATTTTTTATAAAATATTTAAATTATTTAGAAATAATTTTTTATGTTTAAAATAATGGGCCTAAATTGTTCATCATACTGTATTTTTATAATTTGATATTTTTATTTGAAAGATAATTTAAATTTAAAAGAAGTATAATTTTTTCAACTAACCCTATTACTGAATGGGAAGCTAACCCCAACACTTTCTATGAAGATCACAATGACTTTAGGATGCATTTGAATGAGTAGATTTGAATTTAAAATCTCACATTTAAAATTTATAGATTCTAAATTTTTTATTTGGATGATATAAAAAATTTTAAATTATAATATTAAAATCCTTTATTTAGAACTTAAGTAAAATTTTAAATTTTAACTTCTATGTTTAAATTAAAAGTAACTCAAACAACATTAGTAGTTTGATCCTAGTCAAAGTCGGAGGTTTAAATGGCAAATTTCCATTGAGACTGGACCACTAGGGCCGACCAGGACCAATCCCATTAGAAGTCGACTGTGTGGTCCTAGTTGTTACCTATACTTTGATCCTAGTCAGTGTCAACCATTCTATCCTAATCAACACTAGTAGTCAAGTCTTGGTTGAGGTCACCAGTCTAGTCCAGGTTAAAGTCATTGATCTAGGTCACGATGAGATCTGGCCGTCCAGTCCTGGTCGACACCAGCAATCTTGTCCTAATCGGCACTATAACATCCTCAAATTTTAAACCTGATTATGATTAGCTGAGTTTATTAGTGAGGTACGTCGCCAGAAAAGTCTAACAAGCATGTTTGATTATAAATTTAGCCTTAAATGCAAGTCTGAAGTAAAGTTAGGTCACCCAATCACGAAAGAGGAATGAAATATAAAGAGTAAGGTTCTATGCCATATGCTGTGGCTTGTGGATAGGCCATCGCAGAACATGTGTGCTAATATGCCTAGAGTAGGACCTTTTTATGCCATACGCTACAGCGTATAGTTACTTTTCTACAGAATAAGATCACGAAATGAAGAAGAAAAAGAGATGAAACAAAGGAGAAACAAAGTGAAGCATGAGGAGCTCTGCTAAGGCTAGATGAACTTGAACATTAAGAGTATATTGGAGCAAGGAAAATTTGAGGCAAGGTTTTTAAGCCTAAATCTTCCTGCCTTCTTCCATTTTCTTAATGGTGGAAGTTAGAATTTGGTTAAGAATGATGATTTTCGATCTATATAGGCTATATGTAACATCTAAAAAATTTTAACCCTGATTTATTAACTTAATTAGAGTAGTTAATGAGTTAATGATGTGTATGGTTAGAGGAACTTAACTTGGCACAACTGATGTGATTTCAACCCTAGAAGTGGGTCCGGATCGATGGTGGGCCACCTTAGAAGGAAAGAAGATGAAAAAGTAAAAAGTTGTGTTCCGTGCCACACGCCGCGGCCCGTGGTTGGTCTGCCGTAGTGCACGAACACAATTTGAATGTAATGGGCTCTTCTATGCCATGCGTTGGCCAAAAATTTGATAAATTAGCTCATTAGCTACGTGAAAATAAAAGAGAGAAAGAGGAGAAAAATGAAGAGCTTGGTTTTGGCTCTACTAGGGCACGATATTTGGTTCTATTGTGAATAGATTGGAGCTCCTAAACACTCAATGTAAGATCATGGTGGTTTTTTCTTCCTCTCTCTCTCTCTCTCATTTATGATTATTTATGATAGGGTTTGAGTTGAGAGATGAATTTTCGATCCATAAGAATATGGGTCCGATTCCATTGGTTAAAATGAGATTAATGGGAGTGATTTAATGTATTGGAACACCATATTGATGATTTTGGAAGTGGTTGGTTCATGGGAGCATTTAATATCTGAAATTGGTATTTATGAGGTAGTTGGGAGAGATTGATATGCATTAATGATAGTTTGAGGGGTTATTAATGATAATATGCATTAATGAAATCTAATGAGCCCATTGGGTATGAATGGATAGTGGTTATGAGTTGGTAAAATAGTGTATGAAGAGTTTTATATTGATAAAGCTTAAAAAGCTAGATGATAATGATATTATTGTGATATGGTTGTATAGAGGTTCATCTTGGCACTTTTTGAGTTTGTTGAAGCTTGGGGAAGTTGCTATAGTAAGGGGTAAATTTTTGACCTCTTAAAAGTTTGAGGTAACCGGAGAAAACTTAATTTTTATAGTTAAATATTAATTGTTTGTGAAATGTGATTCATGAGTTAAATTGATGATGCATATTGGTTAATACTTTGATTTTATCACCCTTAATGTTTTATAAAATTAAGTGTGATTTATTACTATGGGTGAAGAATTTTGATGAATTATGTGTTAAATTGTGGAGCATTTATGTTATGTGAGCTCATGTGTTGAGAAATGATTGTTAAAATGCATATGATGTGTGTGAAATGTCAATAGCATGATCATTGGCGGGAATTCGCTTAGGGAGAAGAGTAAATTAATTGAAATCCACGTAGTATTGACAATGACCGTTAGAATTGGGAACTAGCCTTGGCACCGACCGTTAGAATTGGGAGGTAGCCTTTGTCCCATAGTTGATTCGGGACTGTCTCACTTGTTCTACAAGGGACTCAAACCTAACTAGTTTTCACTGATTTATGAGAAGGCTAGATTAGGGGTATGACACCTCATGGTTGTTAGTATTGGGGAAAACCAAATAATATAAATGAATGAGTTAATCTTGGCATGGTAACTTCTCATAAGTAGAAGGCTGGGTTAGTCCGTGAAGGACATAGCCTCGTGATAGCCACCGATTTTGTGTAACAGGAGGATATAAGGTTGGCATATGATCATGCATATAAGTCTGGCCACATGATTATTAGTTTTATAGTCTAGCAGATGTTAAGAGTGCATGGTTGTTATTTTTACGACCCTAAGTTATGTTTTTTAAAACAACATGATATAGTATTTCGTGATAAGTTCGGTCACATGGTTGTTAGTTTTGTGAACCGTGGCCCAATACTATGTGATATATGTATTATGTGTCTATTCACATCTATTTACAATTAATATGTAACTGTAAGGGTTAAGTGAAACTTGATTACTGAGTGATTGTACTCACTTCTCAAATTCTCAATATTTTCAAGGACTAGCTCATTGAATCTAAATTGGCAAAAACACACAGAGACTTAGGATTTATGGAGTAAATACTCTTTATGTCTCTCTTTAGTTGTTTACATATGTATTTGTTAATGTAATTGCCAACTAGGATTAATTGTCATGATTTGTGTATTACTTGCATGATTTTGTGTTTAACTAGTGTATTTTGTGCCCTGGGTTAGTGAGTTTTTATTGTGAACCTGAGGATAGGGCTAAAATACTCATGCAAGTATGAACACATGTATTTTTTAAAAATATAAATGAAATAGTTGGTTTTGTGCAATTTTTCTTCCCCCTCTATGTTTTGTAAAAATTAGGGTCGAGTGGTAAGTTTGTGAAATAAGTGTGTTTGATTGCATGTGGTGTATTGCATGAGTCCACAAGAGTCTATTGAGTGTGGTCAGAGAGTTGGTGTAGACTATTGGCACGTGTGGTTGAGTTGAGACACCCCATTTAAGAAAATTTTGTAAAAATGTGTCAAAATGGGTTTTAGTGTCTAACTTTTAATAGAAAATAAATTTAAGTGTGAAACTGATATCATTAGCTAGAGCTAGGAGAAAGCTCCGTGTAAACACCAAAACCACCTTAATTAGACATCGGACAGAGATTTAGGATGCATCAGAAGTTCGTTCCTTATGCTGTCAAATGAAAGCATTGATCTATCAAATTTCGTGCAATACGCTGTGGTGTATAGCGCCTCACGCCGTAGCTCAAGGCACAGAGGAGACATGCCGTGGTGTACAAACTGCAAGCCATGGCACAGGTGTTAAATTCTGTGTAAAAATCTGTTTTGAGTTTTACAACTCATTATTTAGATCTTAATTAATTTTCAAGCTTTTGCTTCGTTTTTAAAACTTTGATTTAGAGTCCTTAAAACTTATTTGAGATTTGAAATGGAAAATTGAGATTCCTTTAAAATAGATTTTGAGAAATTCATTTATAAACCCTACATATTGATAATTTTTGTGAGTTAAGCCCTGGATTACCATAATTTAGAGTTAAGTGTGATTTAACCTCAGGGAGATTATACTATAGGTCTAAACCCATTAACTTAAAATAGAATTAATGAGAGTAGATTAAGCTAATGAAACCTAGTATTTATGATATTAGGATGATTAGTGATTGGGGAGTATTTAACATTTAAAAATCCAACATTAATAAGGTGTTTAAGGCAATATGGCTCCATTAATAAATGTATAGGAGTTTAATGAGGTTAACGTGAGTTAAAGAAAGCTAAGAAGCTTTATAGGCACTTTTATATGAGTAGAAAATAAATCTTAAGGGTGAAGAAGTGTTGTGCTATTAGTGAAACTTTTCAAAAATGGATATTGATGAAGTATATTGTGTTTAATTATAGAGTGACTATATTTACACCATTCAAGCTTCTTGAAAGCCTTAGAAGTAAGTCTTTGAAAGGTGAAATCTTTAACTTTTCAAAAGTTTGAGGTAACTGGAGAAATTCTACCTTGTGTTTTTGTGTGTTAATTTAGTTTATTGATTTGTATTTGAAAATGTAAATGTGTGAAACTAAATAAATTGTAAGTGTGGCATGAAATACTTGAGAAATTCACTATGTAGATTTTTACAAAAGTCGAATGATAGGTTATATGCGAAATTCCTTGAAAGATGGTCAATGGATTTCTTGTGATATGACTTTATGAGGTTTAATTATTATCTAATAAAAGGAGTACAATGACATAGTTGTTATGAAGTTCAATGATGTAGTTGTTAATGAAATTCAATGATTAATGATATGTAGAGCCTAATGACTATGTGTAAATGAAGTTCTATAGTTGTGTGTTTGGAAATTTTAATGATTGTGTTTGATATGGAGTTCTATGAATGACTATAGATATGTATAATAAGAATGCAATGAAATGATTGGGCATGTCGATCAGTGAAAACTTGCATGCTATGAGTTCATGCATATTTATGCATTGCATGACCATGAGAGGCAGGAGTTTAGTTAGGAAAAGAAGTAGAGATTTAAATCCACATGGTAAGGCTCCCATCAAAGCTCGGGTTATTATATACATATTATCCCACTTGTTCAATGAGAGATTGTTAGACTAGTTCAACGAGGGATTCAAACCTAACTAGCTATCCATTTGTTCGATGAGGAAGCTAGTCTAAGGAGAATGACACTCTATTGTGTAAAAAATGGGGGAAACCATAACCCACAAGTAAGTTGAGAAACCTTGGCCGGGTAACCTCTCATACATGTTTAGGCTAGGGTAATCCTGGTGCATAGACCATCCTAATGTATTATAGCTCACGATTTCATGTTAGAGAAATGAGAGGATATAAGGGATGTGTGATTATGTATATAATGAAAAAGGAAATACGGTTATCTGTATTGTGACCCTAATGATGAAAATCATGAGTTTAGCATTATTTCCATGTGAAAATATGTTAATAGATCATGTGATTAGTTCTTTTCTTGTATGAAAGTTGTGTTATTAATCATGATCTCTTGAACATGTGTTATTATGTCTGAAAATATAGATTTTATGTTCTTGAGTAAATGTGGTTTAGAAATTGAATTATAACTTGCCATTTGCATTTGAAATTAATTGACATGCATAAGTATGAGTTAGCTAAACTTTGATTATTGAGTTGTTTTATTTACCCCATTATTTTCAATGTTACAGGAAATAGCTCAAGAGGATCAAATAGAGAAAAACAATCATAAGCATAGGATTTGACATCCTAGTAGTAGGCCTCTTTTACCTTTTAAGTATGTATGTGTATAAGTTAAATAATATTGCCAACTAGGACTAATCCATTTGGAACTTACTTGTATTATGTGTTTTGTAAATTATAAAGCATATTTTAGGCCTCAGGATATATGTATGAGAATTGTGATCTCTATAGCAAAGCCAAAATACTAGTGCAAGTGAAAATCGAGTATTATACATGATTTTTGTGAATTATTGCTGAAATGTGATATTTAGGCTCCCCTTTCTGTTTTTGAGATTAAGGGGTTAAGCATTAAAAATATAATTTATTAGTATTATGAACGTGTGGTGTGTTGCACAGATCTGTTTTAGTTTGTTGTACATGGTTTAAGTAAGTTTTGCTTTGGTATTGAGATTAGACACTCAAATTTTATATTAAAAGTGAAAATTTGAGAATTTTAAAATGAGTATCCAAATTTTATATTGAGAAATAGATTGAGTGTGAAACTAAAGTCATTACTAGAGTTTAGAAAAAGCTTTTTGTAGGTACCTAAATTGTGTTAGTCGGACTTCAAACGAAGATTTAAGGCACATTGAAAGGTGACCTGAATGCTGTCAACTTGACAACAGAATTTTACTGTCATGGAATGTGCAACACGATGTCGTGTATTATGCAATGAGCACCAGCACATGGCATAGAGGCTCACGAGCCATGGCGCGAGTTCAATAAGCCACAGTGTATAACTCTAATTCTGTAAAATTTTCCTGTTTTCTAATTTTAAGTAAATGCATTGAACTTTTTAATAATCCCATGATTTTGCATAGTAATAAAACTCTAATTTCTCATTTGTAAGACCTTTTAAGATTGTTTAACTTTGAAAATTGAGATCCTATCTTTATAACTCAGTTGTGAATTTGACAAAACTTGTTGCTTATTGTGAGTTAATCTCTTAAGTAACAAGATTTGGAGTCAATGAGATTACAATAAGAGAGAGTTTATAAGCATCAATGGTCCATTCCCGATTGGTGTCGGCAGTCCTGTCCTAATAGAAGTCGACCTTGTGGTCCCTATTGTTGCTTGCACCTTAGTCTCCGGTTGATCCTGATGGAAGTCGACCTTTTAATCTCGATTGGTGCCGATCAACAAGTCCCAATCAATGATGGCGGCAACAGTTCAATCCTAGTCACCACCACTGGCAATCTGGTCATATTTCCTATTTAACACCGCTGACAGGCTAGTCCAAATTACACAAAAATTATGGTAGGATTTAAAATATAAGAGTTTAGAAAGGATTTTAAATATAAAAAGACTGAGATAGAACTTGAATTTAAATCCATACATTTTTAATTATTCAAATAATAAATTTGACTCAAATTTAAATTTAAATTTCAAATCTCTATACATCCAACAGAGCATTAATTTAAAGGAAATTATGAAAGTTCCTAGATATGAAGATAATTAAATAACATATATAGTTAGATATCTGAAAGATATCTACACCTGCATGTAAATTTATTATTTTTTCCTTAGAATACATTTACACCGTAGAAAAGTGCACTAGTATCACATGGACTGAACTGATCCTCCTATTTCTAAAACGAAGGTTTTTGCACACGTAACTTTAAAAAAAATTTATAATTATTGTGGTTTTGTTTCTTGAAATTTTGATTGGAAGAGGGGGTCTCCCCAACTCTTTTCTTTCTATTTCTTAATTTAATCATTGATTTTATTTTATTAATGAATTTATTTTAATCATAAATTTAATGAATGGTCATATTTGAGGAAAGGACGGAAAAGAAGTGGGAGATCCCTCTTCCAATTCAACCAAAATTTCAAAAATAGGACTAGATTTGCCGATTCAATCAACTTTACACTCGCAGAAAAGAGCACTAGTGTCACATGGACTGAATTGATCCTCCTATTTCTAAAACGAAGGTTTTTTTGCATACGTACTTTAAAAAAAATTTATAAATTATTGTGGTTTTGTTTCTTGAAATTTTGATTGGAAGACGGGGTCTCCCCAACTCTTTTCTTTCTATTTCTTAATTAAAATCATTGATTTTATTTTATTAAATGAATTTATTTTAATCATAAATTTAATGAATGGTCATATTTGAGGAAAGGACGGAAAAGAAGTGGGAGATCCCTCCTCCAATTCAACCAAAATTTCAAAAATAGGACTAGATTTGCCAATTCACTCAACTCAACTAATAGCCGTGAGTCTAATTCAGGGATAACATCAAATCAAGACATCAAACAATTATTGTACATTCTCTCCCTTCTCCGGTTGCTTCCATTCCATTTATAGGGAACCCCAGCCCTTCTCTCTTTCATTCTAGGCGATGTGGAGCTTAGTTGTTAGTATGACATGTTGTTCATGGTTTATTCTTATTAGCTCACTTTGTGTTCTTTTTTCTATTTTTCTTTATTTTTGGTGATATTTTTTGGCAGTCTCCGTGAATTTTTATTAATAATGTAAACATATATTTCATATTACTTATCTATATTTTTTCTTGATCAAAATATTTTAAATTTCAGTTTAAATTTACCTCCTCTAAAAAATGCTTGATGATCATAGTTTAAAACACAAGACATTTTAATTGTTATCTCTAATAAAATTTTCGTTTGAAAGAATGACAATAAAATACTTTTAACATATACAAATGATAAATAGGTACTATAAATATAATTATCATTTTTTAGTTTTAAGAGACTTGTCTGGCATTTTTATTTTTTTTGTGAAGTAACAAATTTGTCTTTATTATATTTTGACTCTCCCTCCACTTGTCAAGCACTCCGTCCTCTCGTCTCCCATCATCATTGGACGCCAGATGGAACAGAGAGATGGTGACACCTTTGTGAATTATATTCAATTTGCCTCACAGATCAAAGCACATATTGTAATTTGGATAAGTTGGTTTTTAGGCGATCTTTGGTTTTTGGGTTGATGTTGATGTTGAAGGAAATGGTTGCAGATCTAATATTAGCTTCTTCGTTTTCCATTCTTCTTTGGATTGAGATGAATTTGTACCATTTGCAATGCCTTTCCTGTTTTTTTTTTTTTTGAAGCTCTACTTGCTATTTTGTCATTTTAACTTAATTAATTTATTGGGTATTTTTGCTCTTCTCCTGTTTACCGATGAAATCATTAAATAACAGAACTAGTTTCTTCAGCTGCTCGATCATCTCGATGAAAATATTAATCACCGGAAAACATTTTTTTTAGGTGCATCAAACAACTCCAGTGAAGAACACTTGCTAAATCCGTGCGAAACTGTACTAGAGAGGGAGTTTGGGGAAAGATCGAGCTCGATGGAATTGGGCTAGAAAACTCGTTGCTAGAAACATTGAAGTGGCTAAGCTTCTTGTAAGGGAACAACTGAACGAGGCCAATGTCACCCAAATGCTTGTTTGTTGACGTGTCAAGGTATCAAGGCCAATGAGGGAGAGGGAGGGAGATGAGATGGTGGAAGACGAGGATGAAATGCCATCTTTGGCCATCACCGTCCCTCTCTTCGATCTATGAGGAAACTGCAAGTCGAGGGTGGGTCAGAAAATAACAAGGGCAGATATGTCATTTAAGCAAAATTAAAATTTCAAACAAGTCCCTTAAAACTGGAAAACAATTATTACATTTCTTCAGAGGTATTTTATTATCAATCTTCCTTCTTTTTTAAATTCTTGAATTTTGATGATGTTTTTAATATTAATAAATATTCTCTTAACGTGTGGACAAATCATAATTTTGGCCAAGAAAAAAACCAATTTGTATTTTGATTTATTTACCACTTTTTTATATAAATAAATGCATTAAATTTTATTTTCAATTAGCCTTTAAAAAGTTTGAAGACACAATTCTATGTACATATTTATACTTTCATTGTATTATTTTAATACATAAATTTTAAAATATATTAATTTATTAATCAATAGTTGACCAATTAATCATGAATTATTATTTTACCCAGTTCAATTACTAATCTAATTTTTAAAACCTTGCTCACAACCCTCTCTCATAGATCACAACCTCCTCCTAGACATGACTCTCCTTCATTGAAGAGCCCCTTCTCCCGCCCTCATATGCACATTTAAATTATCTAAATTAAATTTTAGACAATTTAAATTTAAATATTTAATTTTTATTTATTCTATTCATAATTCATAAAAATTATAAAAAAATTTAATAAATTAAAACATTTAACCTAACTCTTTAAATAAGCTGCTGGACGATTTATTAAAAAAATAGAAGCTCAGGGAGGGGGGAGGAGCGAAACCGAGTCCCCTCTCTAGCGCGAAAGCCGTTGCGCGTTAGACACGCGCATCCGTTTTCTACTTTTCTTGCCTGCTCGTTGCTTCTTTGCTTGTTACAGGTTTATCCCATAATCCAGATTCAGATTGTGCACACTATACTTTTGAGCAGTCGATGGACCACTTGACCTTGTACCAGAGTTCCGATCTCGCAACCTGCGTTAACAACAGAGGGGCCCCGTCGAATCGCACGAGCGCTTGAACAGGGCTTCAACTGGAGGCTCCTCCCCTTCAAACTTCCGCTATTTAGCAGTGATTTCTTTCCCTCTCTCGAAAACCCACTTCAACAGAAACCATCGCTTCCCCAAATAGTTCTGAAACAGGGGTGGGTTCACTCTGCTAAGAAGCACCGTTCGTTCAGACCTGAGAATCGAGAAGGAGAAGATAAGGGCGTGGGGGGGAAAAGAAGATGGTGCCGAGAATCGGAGAGTATGTTCCTTGTGAAAACTGGAAGAGATTGAATTGAAGGAGGCAGAGGAAAAATCAGCTCCGAGAAGTGAAGTACATTAAGGTAATTTCTTCTCCCTCGATACCTGTCTTGCGCTTTCGATGCTACTGTTGCTAGATGGTTTCTTCTCTAACATGCTCTGGTCGTGGAAGGATTTGGGTCAATTTAGATACATGCTCTTGCAATGGGTGTTTATCTTAAAATTTATTTTATTTTTTCCCTTCGTGCTCTGGATTGATTTGCAGTGATGGCTTATGGATCTGAGTTTATTGTCATGCGCTCATAGTTGTCGATTTGTACACAATGATCTTCGATCTTTCTTGCGACGAACGGTACAACAGTGGAGGAGAACGATTGGTCGTCGCGGAAGATGATGCAGGAAGTCAAATGGCGTGCCCACCTTCCGACCTCATCAAAGGGTACTCGTCGGTTTCTCGGGCTGATCTATCCTTCATTTTATCTTAAAATATGTACCGTTCATTTTAAATTAATATTGAGTAAATTGGAATGAATTCCCCTCTGTTTCTCTCTATTTTTAAAACTTATATTTTAGTTTAACTTTCATACATAAGATATTAAAAAAGAATAATAAAATTTTTATAAAATATATAAATAATAATTTAATCTCTTAAAATATCATAATTTTTTATTATTAATAAATTTATATAATTATTAAATTATCTTTATTAAAATAAATGATTAACAAGTTATTTTTAAATATTTATAATTTTTTTTTATATTTATAAGAATCCATAATAATTATAATTTTACATGTTAAATTTTTTATTTGTTAACATTATTATAAATATAAAAAATTATAAATATTTAAATAAAATTTGTAAATTATTTATTTTCAACAAGAATAATTTATTAATTTATATAAATTTATTAATAACAGAAAATTTTTAAAATTTTAAAAAATTATGATATTTTAAGGAGATTAAATTATCATTTATATATTTTAAAAATATTTTATTATCATTTTTTAAGATATTTCATTAAATATTATAAGATAATTTTTTATTTTTAATTATGTTAAAAAATTTTAAATTATTAATTTACCCTTATAATCTAATTTTATCTTCTCTCCCCCTCAATTTAAGATTTTAAATAATTATGAAAATATAATTTAAAATATTGTGTTTAAATTAAATAATTATATTGACTAATTCTTATACATCACTGTTTTCATTATTTTTTTTCTCTACATGTTTGCAAATATTATTTTAAAAAATTTTATATTTATATTTTGTTAAAAAATTACTAAATAAAAATTTTAAAAATTATTACAAGTTTAAATATGAATATAATTTTAAAACATAAGCTCTAATTTTTTTTGATATTTTAAATGCTTTTTAGATATACTTTTCAAAAGGATATTTTGATTTCAATATATATAAACTTAATGATTAAATAATAATTGGATGGATAAGTATGATTCTTGAAAATAGAATGGGGGTTTGTATTTTGAAAAACTATTGATTCTGACAAATATAGGTTTTAAAAATAGAAAGGATGTATCTATAATTAAGATAATTAGAAGGAAGGTCAATGTATTTTACTGATTAATTTTTAATATTTTTTTATATTGTATGTATTATTCAAATAAAAATTTATAAGAATTATAAAAATTTAATATTAATTTTACACTCAAATTATATTAGAATATATCTGAATAATTAATTGATAAAATTATATAAAATTTTAATATTAATTATATAATCTAGCAGATTGATAATGAATATGTTTAATATTTTTTATAATTTTATAAATATTTATTTTGATAAATGTAAAATGAATATAAAAAGCTTAAGTCTTGATGTCTAATTCTCATCTATTAAAGTATTTTATATTTAGGCAAAAAAACATATTTTATATTTTTATTTTAATATACAGTTTTAAAATATTGAAAAAATAAATTTAAAACTAATAGCAAAAATCATAATAAGGTGAAATTAATGGCTCATGTGAGCCCAAAGCAAGCAGGTATGCTTGTTATTATAAAGAAGGTTGAAAGAAAGAAGAAGAAGAAGAAGAAAATAAAAATTACCTTATCAATTGAAATTGAGTCTAAAGGATTAGTCCTCGTCATATGATTAATTAAAGTTAAAATTTTTTATTAAAAGATATGCTTATGTTTAGTATTTAATTTTATGTCGAACATGATTGATTTTAATAAAAAAATATTTAGGAGCATAAATCAACAGTCAACAAGGTCAAACAATTAGCTGTGGGTAATATTCTAACATTTAAAAAAAATATTAGGATGATATTGTCCCAAAAAATACTAATCATGCCTGCGACCAAAAAATATTTCAGAAATAGATTAGTTCTTTAACCCATCTTTTTACCAATTGTTTTCTTGTTCTCTGATTGTATAAGAAATTGTTTCGCATGAGTTACTTTGGCTTTCTTGTGGACTTCACTTTTAACCCCTTTATCCGGGACAAATATTACGTATTACTGTGCGCTAAAATCATAAGCTTAATAGAAGAATAAAAAGAATCATAAGCTTAATAAAAACTCTTGTTTTATTTGAATGGAAAGAAAATGGGAGAAAAATAAAAAAACTTTTGTTTGGTTGAGGAATAAAAATGAGAAGAAAGAAAAGTGGAGGAGAAATAAAGTGCAAGGCCTATTTTCTCACCATCATTTCTCCTCTTTCTCATCGCCCCCCTCTCCTCCACTCTTTTCTCCTCTCTCATTGCCACGGTATCCATTCTTGCTGTGGCCCCCCCTCTTCTTTCTTTTTTTCTATCCTCTTCAATCCATCCTATCCATCATCCAACAAGAAATCAATGCCTTTGGCTCCAAATTGCCTTGAAGGATCGCCAATAATATGATGTGATTGGGTCAGGCCATCTTGAAGGAGTTCAATTGGTTGGTTTAATTTATGTGTAATTTCAAGGATTTTTTAACAATAAGTGAGTGTTTTTTAATTGTTTGGTGATTGTGATTAATTTAATGTAATTTTCTGGAAATTATTTGATTTTAAAATATAAGAATATGAAATTATATTTTTTAACATCTAATTTTATTTTAAATTAATTTTGTTATAATTTTGGCTATTAATTTAGTTTTACGAAGATTATTATATAAAACATGATATATTTTAATGTGAAAATCTTATAATAATTATGATTTTTTTTTCTTCTATCCATTTAACAGGAGAAAAGATAATTATTTCTTCTTTTATCATTTTTTTTTTCCTTACAACTTTTTTCTCCATTCAAGCGTAAGCGTAGGTAAACCAGCAGCTGAATAAGTTGAAGGTCCTTCAGCAATTGCTAAACGATAGTTTTAATGCTTTCCGTTGCCCCAGCTAGTGTGACGTTTTATTTGGCAAGGGGCAGCCGATAGTCTCACTTGTCGTCTGGATAGCAACCGGCCACTCCGGTTTGACCCGGTTACTACCTGTAAGAGGGCTATTCTTCTTCTGTTTATTCGTAATTTTTTTTTGGATCTGGGCAGTAGTTTAGATTCAATTTCTTATACTAATTCCTTCTGTTCTCTGCATTTATTCAAATATAACTTTCAGATTCAAGGCCTTCCTCTGTATGCTGATTATTG
Organism: Prosopis cineraria; assembly: GCF_029017545.1. Taxonomy (NCBI): domain Eukaryota; kingdom Viridiplantae; phylum Streptophyta; class Magnoliopsida; order Fabales; family Fabaceae; genus Prosopis; species Prosopis cineraria. Next base: position 19,009 of record NW_026555671.1, on the reverse strand, counting down.
AGCCGGTTTATAGGTACGTCGTTAGCTTTCTTCTTTTCTTTCATGTGAACTTCTGCATCTTCATAAATCCGTTTGATCTTATATATTAGCTCATCTCTTGAAAATTTTCAATTTATGGTTTTAGGTTTTCTTTTTGATGGGTGGTCTTATTGTAATTGCAGTGATGTTGAAAACTGTGGATGTTTTTCCTTTCTACTTTATTTCTTGAAACTAACCTGTGAGGTGTGGCTATTGGTAATACCATGATCTGATTCTGGGCTTTGAGCTACCATCCAATACCTAGCCTGTAAACCGTGAACTTCAATCAAATATGTTATTTAATGTTTGCTGGCTCTTCTTCTATTGATGAAGTTTCTGTTCGAGTTTCTAATTTGCTCGGTTATCTTCTTTGATTCTGTTATACTGCGATCAAAGTCCTTCCTATCTTCATCGTGATGAATTCTTGCAATTTCTGTGATGAATTAGAATACTTAGATGTGGTTGTTCTTTTTTCCCTTTCAGGATTAATGCCAAACCTGAATCCTTGATGACATAGTTTTGGACCTTTTGGTTCTGACGGAGAAAGCTCAAACTTCATATCAGAATGGTTTCAGTTGATAACGGGAACCTTAAAGATGAGATCCAGGAATCTAATGAAAGTAAGTTGAAGGATTTAACTTCAACTGAACTCTCAACATCTCGAAAGACGCTTATAAACAGTGAAAATACCCCAAAAAAATTCATGCCACCTCGAGTGCTTTGCTTGATAGGATAAAATTCCTTAAATTTGGTTCAGCCTCTGCCAAATTCAAGCGGCTTGCTTCTGCCAGGGACCAAATTTCACAGTCTGTGCCTTCTTCTAGTTCACATGGCTTTAGAGAACGATTTACTGGCATTTTTGCTCAAAAACTTGATTGGGATTCACTCAAAAAGAAGTGCCAAGAGTGGATCAGAGACCCAATGAACATGGCCCTTTTTGTGTGGATTACCTGTGTTGCTGTTTCAGGGGCCATTCTCTTCCTAGTCATGACTGGAATGTTGAATGGCGTGCTACCAAATAAGTCTCAGAGGAACGCTTGGTTTGAAGTAAACAACCAGATACTCAATGCATTGTTTACGCTTATGTGTTTGTATCAGCATCCCAAGAGATTTTATCACCTTGTACTTCTGTGCAGATGGAAACCGAAGGATATCTCCAGACTCAGAAAGGTCTACTGCAAGAATGGGACATATAAGCCCCATGAGTGGGCACACATGATGGTGGTGGTCATTCTTCTTCATGTGAACTGTTTTGCCCAATATGCACTTTGTGGCCTAAACTTGGGGTACAAAAGATCTGAGCGACCTGCTGTTGGAGTTGGAATATGCATATCTTTCGCCATTGGTGCTCCTGCAATTGCTGGTCTGTACACCATTCTTAGCCCTCTCGATAAGGACTACAATTCTGAGATAGATGAAGAAGCGCAGGTTAACCTTGAGCAGCTGAGAGTGAAATCATTTACGAAGAAATACTCATTTGCTTCAAGAGGTGAACGATTGGTAATTGAGAATAGACCACAGTGGAGTGGAGGAATAATGGATATTTGGGACGACATTTCTCTAGCATATCTCTCACTTTTCTGTACTTTCTGTGTGTTTGGGTGGAACATGGAGAGGCTTGGCTTTGGAAACATGTACGTCCATATTGCCACTTTTGTTCTATTCTGCATGGCTCCCTTCTGGATTTTTATCTTGGCTGCTGTTAATATCGATGATGATAGTGTGAGACAGGCTATGATCGGTACTGGAATTGTTCTGTGTATATTTGGTTTATTGTATGGTGGATTTTGGAGGATCCAAATGAGAAAGAGGTTCAATTTGCCTGCTTATGACTTCTGCTTTGGTAAACCCTCAGTTTCTGATTGCGCACTTTGGCTGTGCTGCTGCTGGTGCTCTCTTGCTCAAGAAGCACGTACTGGGAACTCCTATGATGTTGTAGAAGATAAATTCTACGGGAAGCCAGATGATATTAGTGTCAAACCACCGATTTCGCCTTTGCCTCGTGAAGATGCAATTTCTCCTGCGGGAATCAACTTCTCTCCTTCCAATGTCGGAACATCTAGGCCTCTTGCTCTAATTGGTATCCCAGAGGGATATTATAGTCCAGACAAGCCATTATCTACTGTAAGGGAGGAGTCTCTGGAAGAGGTCGAGATGGAGAAATGAGCCCACCAACTCCACCTGTTATACACAGAGAAGCCCTGTAGCCTCCAAATAAAAGAATATGGATTGAGATTTCCCCTCCTCTTGGAACGTAAATCTTACAGCAATTCCATGGGATGATCCATAGAATTTTTTAGCAGAGTCCTTAATAGGTCATGCTTGCGTCTCTTATTAGCAATTTTGATTTTTTCATTGCTCACCTCTTTCACGTTAATTGTCCTGTATAGTATATGGAAAGCAAAATACCATGTGAGATGATTGTAGAAAGCATTTGGGTGCTAGCCTTTGTTGTGTGAATGTGGGATGTTAATTGATGACTCCACATTTACGACCAGAGTTTGATTTCCTACTCAAATTGAAGGCATGACTTCATAAGAAGAATAAAGTTTCCATGCTAATCTAAAGAACATTAGCGGCAGAGACATTGATAAATGGTCATAACTGATTGATAAATGGTTATAACTGATACAGCTTTTCTTTTTGTTAAACCCAACACACTGCGCGTCCCTTGTATCTGTATGTCGCTTCGCCTTGAAACGTTCAACATCAGCAGATTCGTTGTGTGTTCTATAATATTTTCACATATCTTATCTTTTTAAGATATTTTTTTTTCATTTACTGTATTGGATTATTTTTCAGAATACTAAAAGTAGTTTATAAAAATAATCAGAATATTTTTTCATATTTGATTATTTTAAAAATGCAAACAAACGTTATATAAAGTCACATAATAGATTTAAAAAAATCAATATTTTTTTTATAAAATAAATTGAAACAAAGGAGCCCATAATCTAATATTGTTATAATCATCAAACTCTCGAGTTGACTATTTAAATTTGATATTTTTATATTTCTAACTCATAAAATTGTGTCAATTAATTTATAAATTCAAATTGGATGCAAGCTTGACTAAATTTATTAAGCTCGTCATTTTTTTAGTTGAGTAAATTGAATATATATTATGAAGAATTTAGTTTATAAAATTTATAGAATCTGGCTCAAAGGGAAAAAAACTTGAAATGCAAAAAATTAATATTAATAAAAAAGAAAATAAAAATATAAAAAATAAGTTTTCCTATTTAAAACTTTTATGCCTTGCATATGATTATTTATCAATGTAAATGTGTTTAATTTCAATAATTTATATTTTTAATATATTTAAATTAAACTACAGTTATATTTTAATGGCTATAGTCAATAAATATAAACTCTTATGAGTTTACGATTCAAGTTTACGATACAAGTTTATATTCCTATCATGAGTTTAACAACCTTAAATATGGTAGATGAAAGAACATGTTTTAACAAGGTGGGATACATAAAGATATTATAAAGTTTTTAAAAAATAGAATAATAAATTATTTTTTATAAAATAAAAAATCAAGAAAAAAATCATAAAAGTTTAAAATAACTAACTAATAATTTTTTTTTATTGTTGTTACCAAACATGAAATAATGTCTATTTTTTTACAAAATTTTTATAAAATAAATCTCACTTTATAAAATCTTTAAACTATCTAAAAATTATTTATTTTTTAATCTTAAACAAACACTCATTTTCTCCTCCTTCATCAACATTTGCAAAATATAATATATTTTTTTATATCTGATTAATTCCAACACCTTCAAAATTATCACATCCATCATATATAATACAAATAGATCATAAAAATATATTAGAAATAAAAAAATTAATATCGCAATCATTACTAAAATTTATGTTTTTAAAAATATATCTTGAAATATCAACTCATAACTTCAAACTTAAAATTATTGGATATATGTGAAAAAATTAAAAAATTAATTTAAAAACAATATTTATATACGTTACAAGCATCGGTGCTTCATGTCTTAGCAGCCAGTGTTGCTGCCAATTCACTATTACCGTGGTTTAATTATGATATTATTTTAAGTTTTTCCCCTTCATAATATATAAAGGCCAGCTGATGGAGATAAAGTGGGGTTTGGGTATATTTGCACCATTAAATATTGATGGAATGACACATTTCTTGGGGTATTAGGTACAAAAGGTCAATTTTTAACTATTTTAAAAAGTTTTTTAAACTTTTTAAATAGTACTCTTTATTTTAAATTATAAAATATTTTTAAATAAAATATAATATATCAATTAAGCTCATTAAATACATTTTATAATCTTATTTTTCAAAATAAAAATATAACTTTTAAAAATACCCTTCATTTAATACTCAATTGATAAAATAATATTGAAAAGAGAGAATATATAAAATAATAATATTAAAAAAATTATTAATACAATTTTATTTTTATTAAAGTATTTTATATTTCATTATTTTAAAATATTAAATTTTTTTAAAAAATATTTTATAATTTAAGAAGAAAAAAATATTATATTTTAATATAATAAATGCAACCCAAAAGCTGAATTTGGTTTGGCCATGTCTGTTACTTGTCTGTATAATTATTTATGTCATTCTCGTGATGTGTGTTTATTTTTTAAGACGAACTTACATTGATTCAGATTTGAACTGCAACTAGCATTAAATATATCTTATGATCCGAGCCTGAGCTCTCCGCTTTTCCCCGCGTGTCTCGTAAATGGCCCACAGGAATGCGATTCGATCGATCAGTTTGCATTGTGTAGTGTTTTAGAATCTTTCGGCACTTATATTGAAATTAAATCGATTCTCTGCACTTATATGTCATTTCTCCCTAATCCCAATTGACAGTTCTAAAAGCCAAAAACATTACTAGAAAAATTAAAATTAATGATAAACATTTAGTATAGATATTAGTGACCAAAATTTTGTAATGGACTAAAAAATATTACTAATTATATAAATTAGTGACAGATATAGAATGTCATCACATTTTGATTAAATTTTATAAATTTAACGATTAATTTAAATCCATCATTAAATTTTTTTATTAGTGAAAAATATTTTTAATTAAAAAATTAGTAAAATAAGATCAAATATTTTAGAGGTTTACATTAAAAAAATCTTCAAAATTATCAAATTAAATAATTACACAGATAAGTTTTCTCTTATTATAAGTAAAATATACAAGGTAAAATATATAAAAAAATAAAAAAATTCTCTTATTATGTATATTTAAATATAAAATAAAATTATTACCATATGAAAATGTTTTAATTATAACATAAATAGTATAAAATGATATATAAAAATATTTATTTTCAAAATATATATTATTTTGTATTAAATAATATAGTTATTAACTAATAATAAATATTGAATTATATATTTATATGTTAATATGTGTGTATGATAATATATATTATCAACATATTTAAATAATACTATATTAAATATATAAAAATTCATTTATGTTAAATATATGATTTCAACTAAATAATATATATTAAATTTTGTATATTAATAATGAAAAGTAATCACAATCATATTGGCAAAAGGCACATATGAAAAGATAAAAGTCTTTGAGTTCAAAAAAATTTAATGTCACATTAAAAGAGAATTAACATAGAGTGTTGACATGACAATGACATAGCATAAAGGTTCAAGTGATGATGATATGACAGGTAGCGAGTGATATGTGCGGTGGCATAGGAAGTGATATAGTAGTAATTGAACCAGTAAAAAAAATTAGTTATAAAATAAATTAGTAACGAAATTTTATTAATTAGTGATAGAAACTTTCCATCATTAAATTAGTGATAGATGCATTTTGGTCACTAAATTAATGAATCTATATTTGTAATGAAAATTAGTAACCAACAATCCGTCACTAAGGGTCTGTTTGGATTTCAGTTGGGTATAATAGATTATAAAAATAATTGATTAAGTGATAGATTTTAATTATAATTGATTATGTTATAATATAATCTGTTTGGATACTATTTTTCTAAAATTAATTTTAACAAAATTGAAGATATTTGAATAATTTAATCAAAATTAATTTTTAACTATATAAATTATTATATAATTTAATTTTTAAATATAAAATATTAATTTTTTTAATATACAAAATTTAAATTTTATTAAAAAAAAAGAAGATAGTTTAATTTTATTTTTATTAAATTATGTACTTTTTTTGTAATTTTTTCCTGAGCCTATTTTTGTAATTTTTCCCAACATTTTTTACAAACGTTTATCAAAAGCTGATCGAAGTAGCTTATGGAAAAACGCGGGTCAAAATTGATTTTCATCCTTTTCTGACCATTTGATTAATTTACTGAAAAAATCAGTTTTGAAAAATTAATTTTTTCCCCTATCCAAACACACACTAAATCTAAAATCAGCAATGAATTTTGCTTATTAGTTATAAATTTATCTGTTACTAATTTTGTTTTTTTAGTAGTGGAAGCAGGAAGAAGCTGATGGATCACTGTGTTTATCATGGGCTTTTCTTAGAGTTAAGGCTTGCAGGGGGTGATAATCAGAATTCTGATCATAATTAGCCACGTCCATCATTTCTTTTCAGTACTATCCATACATCTGGAACTTGGCGCGCCGTGATTTGCTTGACCTGCTGTACCTCACCATGGATTCCCTTGGATGCTCACACTCTTGATTACATCAAAATTAAAAGTGCAAGTCACCGTCGTTTGCTAGTGATCGATCTTATTCGTGTCAATCGCTGTCCGATGAATTGAATCGAATATATCTTAGTGTCGCACAAAAAGTTGATAAACAAATCTCCCGTGCATATTTAATTCACATATTATCCTTTTGTTGTGTTAAGAGGAATTGATTTTTTTGACTTTTACTCATACCTTACCTTATTCATCATGTCACCCCTCCCGTCTTTCTCGTCTTGTTTCTCTACCACCTTCGCTTATTGCCCCAGTTTACGAGGATATATTTATATACGTATAGGGTCAACTGAATTGAATATGCAACGTGCCTCCATCGAATCTGTGGGTTAGAGTGTGTTCCGTTGCTGCTGCTTTTTTCCCCCGGGGAGGGGTAAGCTTTTGTCTTTTTGTCTTCTACACATGTTAATCACCGTCCTAGTTTTAATTCGTCATCTTTCTAGGAATGATGAACTTGTGCAGATTCCTATATTACCTAATTATATTCGAAAATGAAAATTTGATTCAGATGAAAAAAGATTCGATTCGATGCTTGGACACCCATAGTCTGATGAATAAATGTTATGATGAGTAGATGATTCCAATAGAGCAATGTGCTGAGGATGATTGCATTTGTGATCAATTGGGGAAATGAAAGATAAACAAAGCACTTCTACTGATGAGACCAGCTTGCTATCTGTAAACTAAGGGTGTTTTCTTGTTCTTATGTCCCAAGAATTCCTCCCTCGTCTGTATTGCTGTCTAATCTCCATCGAAGGATCAGCCACAAGTAAAGTCAAGGCTAATCAATTTTCTTTTTTCTTAAGTAATAATCAAGGCACTGCACTAGGATGACTAATTCATGTACTGATCTCCTTACGTCACACCATGATAAATTTATGATTTACAACAATTGATAAGAGATAATATGATTCCATTGAAATACTCTCTAAAAAACACATGCACGCATTCTTTTGTCCTTACGGTTACATAGAAATTTGTTGACAATTCGACTCGTATTTTAGGGGTGCGACTTTGAATCATGATTCATTCTCATAGCAGTGGAGGACCCTGCTGCTATCTACCTTCTCGTTGGTCCTTTCTCCATTCCCATGGCTTTTCAGGATTTGATGAAGCCCATAATCCAACTCGCTTTGCCCTAGCTTCTTTTTCCCACTATAATATAACAACAAACAACATCTAATGAGGGAAAACACGAAATAACTTCCAATTAATATTTAAGATTTTGGCAGAGCATGAGTTACTGACTATTGCTAATTCCTCTCTCTTGTCATAGGCTGTATAATGCCATGCAAACCCCTTCTTTAGCATCAATTCCTTATCAATCAACCAAAAAGGACAAGAAAACTTAGTTTTAAGTCTGACAGAGTTTAAGCAAGCTAGATTAGAAGCAGAGTGATACCTGTACAAAAAGACCATTGCAATAAATATCACCCACGACGCGTCCATAACGATCCTCATCATAGACAAGGACCCTCAAAGACCTTCCTTGAACAATCCTTGTCAGCTCATTTTTAGCTTCTTTCCCATATGGCATTTTACTCTCCGGCGCATCGATTCCCCTGTTTTTCTCTTATAATATGCATTAATTATTAGCGACCCTCCCACAACAACTCTGAGTATTCTAATCAATTTATATTTGAGGATTACCTTAACCGAATTCTATACTTCCGAGCCAGGACTTCCTCGTTTTGAAGATTAATCACCCTGAACAAGAAAAGTTTTCTAAGCTCATTTCCAATTATAAACACAGACAATTAGCATTAGAAAGCTAAAACACCAACCGATATCCCGAATCAATGATTTGCTGGTGAAGAGCATCAGCCTCTGTATAGTTTCGTCGAGAACGAGCTTCTGATCTTTGAACTGCTGCCGCATGGACATGACTAGGGACAAAAGATGACTCTCTAGGGTCTGATGTGCTGACATAAACTGTTATAGTATCACCATCCGCCACTGCTTTCGCATCAACCTATAGTTTCATTGACACAATCAACTAATTTAAATACATCCACTTGCTTCAAAAATTTACATAAACACCTCTTGACCACATTTATTTAAATACAAAATTTTTAAATTTTTAAAATTTCATTGCAGTTTAAAGTTATTGATTTGATATTAAATTTCTAAAGAAAATGATAAAGTTACGCTTTATTTAAATTAATATTATAACTGTCCTACTTTACTTATTTATTTACCAATGAAATATTGAAAATTGCCCTACTTCACTTATTCATTTTCCTTGAATAAAATTAAATGAAAGTCTGTTAATAATAAGTAAAGTAAGGCAATGAACAATAGTCCACAAATAAATCGACGAGATATGGTATAGGAATTAATAAGTTGTCTTAAGATGATTTAAACATTTAAAATGAAAACAAGTCAAGTAGGATAATCAAAAACATTCTGTAAATAAATTAACAAATGAAATAGGATAATGAACAAGTGAATTAGGAAAATTCTTATATTAATTTAAATGAGGGGCACTTTTGTCATTTTTTTAAAAAAAATTAATATCAAATCAGTATTCTACATTACAGTATAATTTTAAAAAATTAGAAGCTTTGAATTTAAACAAGTGTGGTCAAGGAATTTTTACTGAAATTCTCCCTTAAATTTATATTGCACAAAGATGATGTTCTTACCGGTAAAGTGTGCAGTTCAAATCGTACTCCTTCAGGCAAGGATGTAGGGGGTTCAAAAGTTGTTTCGACAAGGGCATGAGGTTGGGGCAAACCATAAAAAGCCAACAATCCCTGTACGTAATATTAAGCAAGCAAGGATGTTAGTTTACGTTCTTGATATTAAGCCAACAATTTTTTTTTTGTACCTTAACGTCAGCCTTCTGATGTCTTTCAAGAGTCTGAATAATGAGCCTAGCTGCTTCTTCAGGGTTCTTGGGAGGGGGTTTTGATTCTTTCCATGCATCTACTAGTTTTCTATACCTGCACATTTTGTTAAAATCATTTTTAAACAAAACCGTCTTCTGAGCCGAGGGATTTACTATTATTTTTTATTTTTTATTTTCCTTTAGAGTTGAAACAGATAAGGTTAAATTACCAGTTAGCTTGTGCCTTCTTTGATGACACAACATGCTTGCTTAGTCCTTCGGGGACCTTAACAAAGTCCAAGGAAAAATAACCGTGAGAATCGGTGTTAAATTTTGAAAGGACTCAACTAACATTATACTATTTTGAAGCCTCAAATTTGTAAACTTCTGAGCAAACACAATGATATGTTAAAATTAAAGAAATGAGACTATATCAAAGAATTAACTGAATCCACCAATTATAACTAAAATTATACATTTATCACTATAAACTAAGAAAGCGAAAACCTCCGCAGAAACATTGACAAGTTGACAAAGGACCTCATGCTCCTCTTCCTAGCAGCCGATTCTTCCAAGTTTATCAGAACAGGAATTTGATGTATCCTCAGATTACAGCAGTTCATGAACCAATTGCAGATCCTAGTCAAGATTCTACGAAATTAATTTGGACACCAGTGAATTTTGCTTTTCCAAGCTTTTCCTTTTTTTTTTTTGGCATTTTACGACTTTCTTTTCCCAGCTGAACCAGACTAGATTCAATGTTTTTAAAAGTCCTAGAGGTAAAAAAAAGTTGCAGAAGTAGTAGAATGGATTTGAAAGGAAATTGAAGAAGGCTCATGATGACCTAAAATATTTGAAAGAAGAAAAGAGAGAAAAAAGGCTGCTAATATAGGGAATCGGAGAAGAGGAAAGGAATTAAGAAACCTGAGAGGTGATATCAAAGTGGAAGAGATCTTGGGCAAGTGCGGATACACCGACGGTGGCCGAGGAAACGCCGTGAGGACCAAGTGAATCGGAGTCACCAGCTGTGGTGTGCTCAAAGCAACGGCTGTACAGAAGTCGGAGAGCATTTCCCATGTCTCTCCTTCTGATTCAATTCCACAGGTCAAGCAGAGATCCAATCGAGCAGATTAAGCAGGACCGTCGAACATCGTGTCGCTTTTGGACTCGCCAGCAGAAAGCAAGATGATAGGTGGCGCGTTATGACTGGTCATAGCTTTACTGTGGTAATTTCTACCAGAAGTGAAATTTCTGCGTCAACCAGTTGGCGTGCGTTGACGGGAACGAGGGGAAGCCACGCTCCATTTCCAGAGCGTGTGGAGGGTGAATGAATACTCGTAACCTAATCTGTCTTTTTGCGCGTTTTGTCGTTTCGTTATGAAAATCTCGTACTCTGATCCGGGATGCTCAATTCTGTTCCGAGATGCCCTGTCGATAACAGAGACACCTATCAAATGTTGAGTCACTGACTCATTTCACCTCGTTTACTTTAAAGTCAGTTTAATATTAAATAAAAATTAAAATATTTTAAAATATAACTATAAAATTAAAAAGTGATTTAAAAATAATTTTAGATAAAAAAATTATAATACCATGCCTTTCTTCTTTACATTTATTACTTAGAAAATAATTTTTATTAAATACTAACAAATATTTATTAATTAATAAATGATTACTTATTAAAATGTAATCTATACTTGTCCTATCTCACAATTAAGATTTTTCATATTTTTAAATTTTAAATTAGCAAATTAAATGTAAATGAGTATTTATTAATTAATGAATAATTACTTTTTAAAATATGATTTACATTTATCCTTTTTCAAAACTAAACTCTTTTAAATTTTTTAACTTGATAATTAGCGAATATTTTTTGCTAAATATGAATGGGTGCTTGTTAATTAATGAATGTTTATTTATTAAAATATGAAATACTCTCTCCGTCCCAAATTATAGCACACTTTTAAAAGAGTTTATCCGATCCAAAATCTAAGACATTTTGAATAGATTAAGATTTTATTAAATGTATTAATTTTAATATTATTTTTTTATAATTAATTTCCGTCCTTATTCTTTTCAATATATTAAATTATGAATATTTTTATAATGAAGCTTATTGGTATATAAAATTATATTTAAAAGTGTTTTATAATTTAAGATGGAAAGAATATTGGAAAAGCGTAGTTCATTCACTTACCAATCAAATGTTGTGTTGTTTCAAAAATCCACGGAGATAGTTTGTTTGAAGATTCTTGTTCTTTGAATACATGCAGTTTATTCTTCCAAGTTCCAACCAAACTTCAATTTTTTTAAGATCAATCTTTATTATTTTTGATGCGGAAGTTAATTAGAGCTGTATGTATTCTCTCTCACATCGGGGACAAAAGAAACAGCGATTTAAGATGCTAGTGTTACACGGAAGCTTCAAGCCTCCGACAGTGTTTAACGTCCTTCAATAAAAGAGAAAAAGGCTTCCTTGTGAAGTTGTTTGTGGTCGCTTTACTTAATTCGCAAGTATTGAACCTTGATGTTTAAAATAAAACTGGACCAAAAAATGCTACTCCTTCCACCTCAAATTATAAAATACTTTTAAATAAAATTTTATATATTAATAAATTTTATTAAATACACTTAATAATTTTATTTTTTTAAAATAAAAATATAAAATTTTTAAAATATCTATAATTTAATATATTAAAAGAAAAGGGATGTAAATTAATTATAGAGAGAGAAATGATAGTATTAAAATTGATACATTTAATAAAACATTAATCTATTCAAAGTATCTTATATTTTAAAACGTAAAAACTCTTTTAAAAATGCCTATAATTTGAGATGGATGGAATATTATTGAACTGAACAATAATAGTATAGTGTCAGACGACAAACACATAAACCTTTAGACCTATATATATAACACAACACAAACAACAACTTATTTACTAATTGGGCTGAAGCCCCATACTTATTATTGAGCTCAATACTCCCCTTCAAGTTGGAGTTGTACAAATCAAAAACTCTCAACTTATCAATTAGATACTTGGGTATATCTCCTTCCAAATGCCTTAGTCAAAATGTCAGCTCGTTGATTGTATGATCTCATATACTACAACCTAATCAGCTTTTGTTGAAGCTTCTCCTTTATGAGATGATAGTCTATCTTTAATGCTTTGTTCGCTATGAGACACTGGATTGGTCACAATGAATCTCTATTGGACCCAATTGATGAATACTCAGATTAGTCATCAAACTCATAATCTACATTGATCCTATAGTAACATACATCGATGAGTTACATAATAAATGTGAGTCACTGCTTTGCATAAAACTTAAACCATGAGCTATTCAAAGTGGTTTTGTTAGAATTTTTATATTACAGTATAAATATATAGATTGATCGTTGGCACAGCAACACCATTGGCTGCAAGCATGGCAGGTGAACTCGTGAAGGTATGGCTGTGTGTAATGTTTGAATCATTATTGTCAAACGCTCAAGTTAACTCTCTAAATTTATTATTTTTATATTTTTACATTGTAAAATTATGTTAATTCATTCATAAATTCAAATCAAATAAAACTCAATCAAACTCGTGAGTTGAGTCATTGAATTTATTTTTTTACATTTCTAACTAATAAATTATGTCAATACACTCATAAACTTGCCGAGCAAGATAAATATATTATGTAAAACTTGGTTCGTAGAAGAGGCAAGACCTGGCTCAATGAAAAAATAAAACAAAAAAAACTAATATTAATAAAAAAGAAAACAAAAAATACCAAAAATAAGTTGCCCTATTTTAAATTTTATATGTTCAATATAATAATCTATGAATGTATATGAATTTAATTTTAATAATTTATATTTAGAATATATTTAAATTAAATTATGGTCACATTTTATATTTTAATTATTTAATCATATAGTTTTAAAAACTATTTATTAGTAGAGGTAAACTCTTAAGTATTTACGATTTGAGTCTACGTTTTGAGTTTACATTTTGAACAATGATAAATCTTCTTTTATTTTAATATGCAATAAACAAATTAATCTAAGTAAATATCCACATATAGAAGCCCAACTTTTACTTTACACAACTCAAAGTTAAACATAAACAACTCAAAGTTTATTTTTGCACAACAGATATTCCAACCTTTGACAGTAGATTTTCTTCACATTGGAAGTCATATTTTATTCAATTCACATGTTAAAGTCTAATATAAATAAGTCAACCATCATTATTGTACAACATTTAATCCACTCTAAAATTTTCACAACCAACTTAATGATTTAACAACCTTTAGCTTATATCAATAGATTAAGTTTAACAAAATGCACAAGTAGGCAAACAATGTATAACAATACCCACTATGCACAACCTAAAATTCATATATTCTCAACTCAAAATTAATACGATTCTATTTTATTGGTAGGCTAAACTTAACAAAATGTTTAAGTTAGGCAAACAATACATGACACAACATTCACTATACACAACACAAGGTTCATATATTCTTACTTGAAAGTCATGTGATTTCAATTTATTATTAGGCTATGCTTAATAAAATGCCCAATTTAATATTCAACAACAGCTCAAAGTTTATTTTTGCACAACAAATACTCTAACATTTTTGATAGCATATTTTCTTTAAATTGAATCATATTTTATTTAGTTCACTTGTAAAATTTTAATATGAACAAGTTAACTGTCATTATTGTACAACTAATTCACTCTAAAATTTTCATGGTCAAAATGGTTCAGCAACTTTTTGCTCAGATCAGTAGTAGAATCACAAATAAACAAGTAAACTTGTAAGCTTAGACATCTATATTTCACATGAGAGACTTATTACAACTTTAACAACTAAAAGACACACATGCACCAAATCAACGAGAGAGAAACAAAATTGGAGATCCTTACCTCTAAACAACAATGATAGAAGTTTTAAAAAATAGATAATGTTGCTCGAATAAGGAAGACGAAGAAGATTAGCATGGCTAGTGATGTGTAATGAAAGACAGGAAAAATTATGAACTATGCTTCTTCTATTAACACCCACGACTTCTACACTCATTCACGTCGTCGATGATCAACAACATTAGAGCGACGACTTGTGAAATGAGAAAGAAGATAAGAAAAAATAGTAAATCGTGCTTCACTTGTTTTGTTTCTTTGAGGATTCGTGCATCATTTCTGATTCAAGCTAAACAAAGGACAAAATAGTATTTTTGTATGAAAAATATTATAATTAGGGCCCCAAGGCCTACAGAATAATTTCAGATTGATTTAGGTCCTAAATATAATAAATTTTGTTTTTAAGACTCTTAATACCATTTCTAAAAAAAACTATAAAATAACCCCATGCACTGCACAAGTATCCAAAAATAATTAATATCATATTTAAATATTATTTTTAATAATAAATTAAATAATAAAAATATAAAAGATAGAGCATCATAAAATATTTTTACTAATGATATGTCTAAATTAACAAATCAATGAGAAATACAATGGGAGAATATAATATTTAGTTAGAAGAATATATCTTCTATATTTATTAGGTAATAAATAATAGGTATTAGAGGTATTGGAAAAGTTGAAATAGCATGAATCTCCAAATACATTAATCATCAATATATATTGTAAAATCTGTCGACTCTATTGTAGAAAACAATTGTTTCAACATTAATTTTCTTCATTAATTTTGGTGGACTCTACACATATATTATTTCAACAATTGTTTTCATCTTGAGTTTATTTAATTTAAAACACAAATCTCATATCTAAATTAAATACTCTGCCCCCTTTCATCACACTCTCTCACTGCTTAACTCTATTAATTATGTTTTACCCGTGCATCGCACGAGGTTAAATACTAGTTATAGTAATATGAATTTGAACAAAAAGAAGACAAGGAAAATGAATGACGACTGGGAATTGAGAAAATCTTGTTAATATTGGATATCGACAAAATTCTATATATTTATAATAGGCATGAGAAGAACTGAATTAGATTTTATTATTTTCAAAGAGTTTTGAATTTTTGTCTTTTCACATAAATAATTTAATATTAGTAACTACAATTTAAAATTAATTTCCCCTTTTCCAGCTCCCAAAAGAAAATTTTATTTGTATCCCCTTAAAATTTTAAAAATATGTATATTTGAAAATATAAGTTTCTTAGATAACTTGTATGACATGAAATTCAATTTTATTTTCATACATCAAATTATATTGGTCTTTATTTAGTCCCTTATGTTGAATTTTTTTAGTTCTTTTAAATTATTTTAATTTTAATAAATAAATTAAAAAGTGTGATGCAATTTTTAAAATTGAATTTGGTGTGATCTATTATAATTAATATAAAATGGCACACAAATATATTTGATATTTTCTTTTTTTCATACATATTGAAAATAAAATCTTAAATTTATATCACAAAGAAGCTCTTCATCAGGATCAAAAAGCCAAAAATGTGGTTCTCTAACTCTACAATCTTCTTCATTATATTTCAACTGTGTGATTTATCACTTCAGTTTTCTGTAATAATCTGTACATAAGAAATTAAGTGTGTAGGTGGAGAATTGCATATTAAAAACAAAGATCTTATTCAAGACGAAGAAAAGGAACCTAGACTTCAAAGTATTGCAATAGTAATTACAAAAAAAAAGAGGGGATGCCTATCCTGAGTGAAATGATAGGCCTCCTTCCTTGCATCTAAATAAGGTGAGAGTTCCAAAATGTGATCAATATTTTATTCATTAAATATCATATTGACCAATATATCCTGAAGTTCTCTCAATGAAAAAAAAAAACTTTTAAAAATTTGAATGATGGTTGATCATATTGGGTATCGGGAGCTAGGAGATTAATGCATAGGAAGCATAAATGCAAAAATGAATGCATTAAGGGAGGTGAAGAAGTAAATATTCTATTAGAGAATGAAATTATAAGTGAATGGAAAATGAAGAGATGGGAGCACAAGGATTAACAATTGAAATGAAAATAAAAAAGGTTCAGGTTAGATTGATGATTGAAAATGTGATAATGAATTCAATCGATGGTTTTGACCAATACATAAAAATGTGATGTGATAATGATGGATTTTATAATCTGATAACAAACTTAATTGGCTATTGATTTCTCCTATAAATGTGATAATGAAATAAATTCGTGATATAAATTGGGTAATCAAATTTCACTCATTAAGATTTGAAGATATACATTAAACTCACAAGATTAGAGGATCGAAAATAGATAGATAGATGGATAAATCCAGTGTGCTGTATGAGCATCAAGAAATAACAAATTTTATATTAAAACATTATTTATCATGAAGACGTTAAATTAAAAAAAATTGTGAAAATAAATTTAATTAAATCGCAATAAATTCTATTAATGTATATTAAAATATTTCCTTATGATCCTAGGTAAGAAACTAATAATTGATCATTTTTAAAATGAGATCATAATAATAACTATCAATTCCATCATTTAAACTGAATTTTTTACGGTTGGAACTAATCATTTAATCACAACAGTATTTGTTTGATGAAACTAATTTAATTTGACTGATTAAGGAAACTGGAAATCCATATTCTAGAAAAGTTTTTTACATACTACATTTAACAATAGCTTGTCTTAGGGTTGTCTTCGGAATCACGAATAATTATTTTGAGCTCATCAACATTCCTCACCCTTGAAATAGGTAACACATTGATCATGAGTGAATAATAGTTTAGGAATTTATAAACCTAATATTGCTAAGTAATTGTCCTTGGCAACTGCCATCGCAAAGATATGATAACGGGAAATTAAAACTTCATGTCTAATATTTAACCAAAATTAGGCTCACCGTAGTTTTTTTAGGTGAGTGGGGGCTTAAGAAATCTATGATAGCTAATACTAAATGATGCCCTCCTCTCTCTCACTACTTAATTATTTATGAATAGTACATTTTGTTCTACGTGGACAGATAATGATTATTTTTCTAAATTTCATAAACTTGCCACAACCCTCACTAATTTAATAATTAAATTTAAGAGATTGAATTTCATTTTTTCCCAATACCTACATCCATAAATTCAAGCCATCAAAATCAAATTAACATTCTTCACCCGAGTAAAAAACACAAAGCCAATCACACTTAAAGTGCATCATGCATGGATATATACAGAACCTTCAATGAGAAACTAAAAGCAAAGGTACTGTATAATTTAAATAGTGAAAATGGGATTGAAGAACTATCTGGTTATGACTTATGAACCCTTTAAGATGATTCTCCAACAATATATTAAAGAATAAAATGAACTAAAATAACTCGACCACAGTAAGACTGCTTTGATGATGCATCTTATAGCTAGTAATCTTGAAACAATCTCATTATAATAAAAGAGATAGAAGCTAATAATTATATGCTTACACTGCCCAACAGATACTTCCAATGGTTGGCCTTTGTCTGAACTGAACTTACATGAAAAAAGAGCTAATGTAAAATTTATAATGCAACAGAATGAACTTTCGAAGTTTAGTGATTGATTGTACGGTTTGCTGTTATCAAGAGTAGTGATGCACTCTGTACGATATGAAGTGCAATCTCAAATATTATGTACTGCACTGCATTGCAAATTTAAATGTAATTTGTGAAGGCAAAACTGGAAACAGTAAAGGCTAAGATAAATTTAAATCTAATTAGGAATAGTAAAGGGGTAAGAAGAAGTTATTAGCATTGATAAGTCAAACAAATGAGATAAAATAATTATGAATTTAAATTTAAATTGCTACCTTAGAAAAGAAAAGGAGTTAAATTACAATAAAAGATTAAAAAAATTACGGACAATGATCATTTTCTATAATTTTTGAAGTCATTTTTTAATCAATTAATGATCAAAGTTAAGTTTAGTAAACGATAGAGGTCACATTGCAATGTTTAAAAGTTGAAAAGAAAACGTTACATAAAAAAATAAGTGTAGATCTCAAACGCTTCGACATTTACTCTCTTCATTCAAAAATATAAAGTATTTTTGATCGAATCTCACTTTCAATAAAGTAGCTATCTTATTTTTAAACTAACTCATATCTTTTCATTTTCACCTCTATTAAATATCTTACAATAAATATAAAGTCATTTATTAATGGAGGCGCTTTTAAAAGAAGAAAATGATATATCTCACAAAGATTAAAAATGTCTTACATGTTTAACATTCAGTTCTTAAAAAATACCTTATATTTTTTAACAGAGGGAGTATAGTTTAGAGACCAAGCTCTTCATTTACACAATATATATATAAATATATATATATATATATTTAAAATTACTACAATCATTGATCATGGCATAAAAAATGTGAAATCCTATGTAATTTGTAAAGGCCAAATTGGTAATTGTGAAGGCCAAGATAAATTTAAATGTAATTGAGAATGAGAATTCTAGGGAGGTGGTAA
>NW_026555670.1:0-54371 GCF_029017545.1 Prosopis cineraria | reverse complement strand
ATTAAGTCCACGGGCTATGCCTTCTATAATTTGAAACGTGCTTCCCAATCCAAGCATACACGCTTAATAGGATCTACATGTTTGAAATCAAGATATAATCATATAAAGAATTACCAAGATTGTACCTTATTTATTCACACGACAAAACTGAGGTGATTTTTGTTGAAAGAAAATTTCATACCGAAAATGAAGTGATCAAGGCTTCTATTTGGAAGGAGTTCATAGATAAGTAGTCGCTCTTTTTCTTCCAAGCAAAAACCAAGAAGCCGAACTAAATTTCGGTGTTGAAGCTTAGCCATTAATAGCACTTCATTCTTAAATTCAGTATCTCCCTGCCCAGAAACCCCTGACAACCTTTTGGCGGCAATATTTTGTCCATTGGAGAGCCTACCCTGAAGTTGATCAAGAACCAAGATTTATTGGGATTGGACTTAGAATTGATATTTATCTTGACATGACAGTGTTATCCTAACCTTATAAACAGGTCCAAATCCACCTTGACCAAGCTTATTTGCATCAGAGAAGGAATTTGTAGCGACTTTGATGGTGTCAAAGCTGAACTGTATTGATGCAACAGGCTCAATTTCAGCTTCAGCTTCAAGTTCATCTGGTAGAGAGGAATTTAAGCCATTGAGTTCAACAATTATCTTCTTTTATCCGTCATTTTTCTTGAGAGAGAGAGTCATTAGTCAGCTCATAAAATTTTTTGTCCCTGGATTTTTCATGGCCACCATATTGATTGGCCCCACTTGATTAATTAAAAAATCACAAAAAAAAAAAATGTCATGGCATACTCTCACCATTAGATCGATATGTGCACTTACTTTGAAAGCTGTTCTCAGCTTCCTTCCTCTTGCAACATAAATCCCAATAAAGCTAAGCAGTACCACAAAGCCAACTACAGGCCCTGTTATCTCAATGAAAAGTCTTGATTTATTGTGTTTTCCTGAGAAAGAAAACCCTGGTTATTGACCGGACAAAAAATAAATAAATAAAAGCTTATAATGAAGCATGTTGGATGTTAGGACTTTGCAGCCCAATTATTCTGCAGGACAAATGCTTCACTACTACATTTTTTAAACTCAGAGACCTCCCACGCGCGCCATTTCTTAATAGGGGAATGACAATGTAGGACCAATGCTTCAACTTAATTTTAGTCTGAGACAATTTTTTCTTTAAAAAAAAAATTTCAGGTAAGAACCTTGGATCCTTGGTATTCTTAAAAGATTACATAATTAATATTTCGAGATAATGAAATTTTCAATCTTTAAGTTTGCCTCAGTTGTCAATTTAGTCTCTGAAATTTAATTTTTTATCAATTAATTCACTAAAAATTTCATATTGTTATTGATCTCATTAGTCAAGCAATTTTTCTGCAATGTGGAGAAAATAAAAGTTTATTTATCCCCCTTTTTTAGGTCCAATGAGTGGTATGTATGGTTTGGACTAACTTATCTTTAACCAAGTGAACTAGAGTATTAAGCATGGAGTATGGAGGAGATAAGAAGTTATCATACCATATAAGTGTATTTACAAATTTAATATATATAACTTTTAAAATATGTTTTGTTCCCACTTAGCAATTTGCATATTTGATTACTTTACTTGCTTTATTTCATCTTAGAATTAGTTATTAGGACTATCGTGTCTCATTCCTCGTAGTTATTGTTTTTGGGAAAGGGTCCAGTTGAATAAGTATCGAGAGAGTTATTGGGTGTATATTGACACCTTTGACATATTTGGCCTCTCTCTCTTTTTTTTTTGTTGAAGTAGTGTACAAAATGGTAACTTAGGACATTTTGATTATTATGAGCATTTAAAATTTATGATTTAATTTATTTTATTCTACATTTATTAGTCATGAGACTTCTGTCTATCCCTTATAGTCTTAAAGGATTATTATTTGATCATTTGAAAGATTCAATATGATTTATGTTTTAAATTATTTATTTTAAAGTTTGTTGGGAACCATGATCTACTATTTTTAAACGTTTATATCTTGTTTAAAAGACTTGTTAATGAAAACCATTTTAGTACTTTCTAATTAATTAGATTATGTTCTTAAATATCATGGTAGATTTTTTTTTTTGGGATTTATGAAACTCTTTTACTACCATCTTTTATTATCATGGTAGTTGATATTTATGAGATGTTTTAATTATAGAAAAGTTCTATTTTACCATGATCTATTTTTTAAATTATCATTTTGCTTTTTAATTAAAAACCTTACCACAGTAGACTTTTTCCTATCATGGTAAGATTTTTAAATTTATGATCCTATCTTTTTTGTTATGATAAGTCTTTTTATTATCATGGTAGTTTTTAGAAAAATATCTTTCACTTTCTACTATCATGGTAGATTTTTTCCATCATGATAGGATTTAAAAAAAATTAAGTTTTTTTTAATAATATTATTTTAAAATGAAATAAATTTGGTATATGAGTGAGGGACATTTCCAACAAGCTTTCCAAGATGCCAAGTTCATGTATGAATCCTTGTAAGAAGGCAACATATTAACGTATAAAATGGGAGGAGGAGGGAGAGGGTGAGACATGGGAGGACAGAGAGGACCAGAAGTTTGGAGGAGCAAAAATGATGAGCACCACTCTATCTAAAATAATACCATGGTGGGAGAATGCTCTAAATTTAATTTTTTAAAATTTAAAATGTATTAATTATAAGTATGAAGTTCAAATGGCTTCTAAACTTACAATCGAAGGTCCAAATTAACTATTACTCTAATATTAATTTACAACTAATTTTTCAAAATTTTACTTAAAACATTTTAGAATTTGACATGATTATTAAGAAGTAAAGGTCCTTTACCAGACTTTTAAATTTTGGGTCCCAAACTAAACTTAAATTAATATATTAGAGGGTATTGTTGTTTTTTTATATTTTTAATTCACTATTGAAATACCCTTTCCTCAAGTAAGATTCCATTAACTTACCAATAAATTTTGCATCTTCAAAATATATAAATAATACGTAATTAATTGGATTAATGGATTGCAATGATAAGAAAACTGAGGATGGGGAGAAAAGAAAAGAAATGATGCCAAAACAGAGGTCCAACAACGAGAAACCAAAAAGATTTATGAATAACCAACAAAGTAATTTTAGATAGGCTGAAAAGCACCTTGTGACGTCGTTATATTGACGGAAGGAGGAGAAAGTAGCGGTGCCAGTGTCGGTGGCGATACTGATACCGAAATGGGTGCATCAGCCGCAATTTCATAGAATCTGTGGCTCTCAAATCTGATATTGCAACTCGGTTTAACGACTCTACCTCCTGTGCTACCCTCACAACATTCTGGGATTCTTGAGATTGCCCCATCCAAGCAATTTTGACACTCCGATTCAATCAAATCAAATCAGCATGCACTGAGCAATACCGTATATCTTTCTCCTACTCGATCCTGCATCAGTATTCCCGGCTGCGAATTTTCGGCGAGAATCACCGGACGCTGCTTGCCGACTCAAACTCCCAAGTAAGCCGTTCAGAACTTGCTTGTACTGATTCCAATCTGTTATATTATCTGTGACGCTCCTATCATCGATAGTGAAACCAAGAGCTGGGACCAGACCGAATATTATGTAATTTGAGTAGAACAATAGGCATTCGTCATGGATTGTAATAGCGGTGGTGTATTTGTCACACGATTGTGTGATGGTTGTGGAATTTCTAAGGCAGGAACGACAAGTGGTGGGAGTAACATCTCCTCGGCAGAGACCAATTCCGTATACTGTGTTAGGGGATTGGCCGTAAGAGAGATTGTAGAAGCCATAGTCTACGTCAGGGTTTGAAGTTAGTTTTGATAGGAGGGTATTGAGGTTGAACTGGTAGGTGCTGTTCGGGGCGTAGGTTCCAAAGATTGAGGAAGTGAAGCAGTAATCTTCTGGGTAGCTTGATTGGTTGGTGCATCTGGAAATCAAAATGAAGGGGAAGAAAAAAACACCCTGTGACGTAGTTGTATTGACGGAACAAGGAGAAAGTGGTGGTACTGGTGCCGGTGTTGATACTGACACCGAAATTGGTACATCAGCCATGATTTCATAGAATTTGTGGCTCTCAAATCTGATATTGCAGCTCGGTTTAACAACTCTACCTCCAGTGCTACCCTCACAACATTCTGGGATTCTTGAGATCGCCCCATCCAAGCAATTTCGACACTCTAATTCATTCAAATCTGGCATGCACTGAGCAACACCATATATCTTTCTCCTACTCGATCCTGCATCAGTATTCCCGGCTGCAAATTTTCGACGAGAGTCACCGGATGCTGCTTGCCGACTCAGACTCCCAAGTAAGTTGTTTAGAACTTGCTTGTACTGATCCCAATCTGTTATATTATCTATGACGCTCCTATCGTCGATAGTGAAATCAAGAGTCGAGACGACACCAGATATTGTGTAATCTGAGTAGAACAATAGGCATTCATCGTGGATTGCAATTGCGGTGGTGTATTCATCACATGATTGTGTGATGGTTGTGGAATTTCTGAGGCAAGAACGGCAAGTGGTGGGAGTAACATCTCCTCGGCAGAGACCAATTCCGTGACTGTGTTAGGGGATTGGCCATAAGTGAGATTGTAGAAGCCATAGTCGACGTTATGGTTTGAAGTTAGTTTTGATAGAAGGGTATTGAGGTTGAATGGGTAGGTGCTGTTTGGGGCGTAGGTTCCAAAGGAAGTGAAGCAGTAATCTTTGGGTATTCTGATCGGCTGGTGCATATAGAAATGAGAATGAAGAAGAAGAAGAGAAGAAGAAGAGACAACGAATGGAAATGTGTCTGACAGAAGCATAGCCATTGGATGGGTGGCGCTTCTCTGAGTGATCTGTGTTGTGGGTACTAAGGAGACAATGTCTGAATGGAAGGTGGAGCTTCTCTTCAGTCAAGAGTCTTTAGTCAACGAGGACATAGTTTTTTTTCACCCCCTTACATCATGAGCTTCCTGTCCGTGCTTGGACTTTTTACCTCCGTGTCATTTGGTTCAGAAAATATTAGGACGGACCTCTTACACGAAATAGCTTCTCCGAACTAGGTGGAGGGACAAGACCACCGCTATTCTAAATTCATTGAATTGATTTACTGATTCAGATTTAGAATGGGTGGCCTTTAAAGGTATTTCTTATATTTATAAGCAGTTAAGCACTTTCAATTAAGACACTTAACTTATGAAATCTCCTCAATCCTAAATTATAACACATTTTTGAAAGAAATTTGGTATCTTAAAATATAAAACCTTAAGAAGATTAAAATTTTATTAAATAGACTTATTCTAATATCATCTTTTCTCCCTTTCTATTTAGTAATTTAGTATAGATTTAAAGTTATTAAATGAATAGCATTTTTAGAAGTTCATATTTTGTTTTAAAAAATAAGATTGTTAAGTGTATTTAATGATGTATCTTGGTATGTGAAATTTTTTTAAAAGTATTTTATAATTTAATACGGAGGGAGTATATTGTAAAATTAAAAATATTTTAACTTTATCCCTACTAAAAAAATATAGCTTTAAAAAATGAAAAGAATTTTTTTTTTTTTTGTGAATATGCTTCATTCTCTTTCATGGGAAACAAAGTTTTGGAAGAAGAGAGAGAGAAAAAAAATTCGAGAATTCATATAAAAATTAAATTAGAATGAAATTCTCCTTCAAGTAACTTGCAATAGGGTTAAAAAAGGAAAATGTTAATTAATAACTTTTATGTGACTTATATTGCGGAATATGAAATTCTTCTAAAAGGCACCCTAGAATTTGGTAAGAAAAACGATGTTAAAATATCAATAAAGTTCCAAATTTTAATTAAAATGCAAGTAACATGCTTGAAAAATTCAACTGGAGATGCACTTGAACTAGATTATTGAAACTTTTTGATAAAAATTGTTATAATCAGATAAACAAAACCCTTCCTACATATATTCGATTGTAGAAAGATTTGCCAAAGATATGGGGAAAAAAAAAAAATCCATATTTTGAATACATATATCCAGATCTGACATTTCTAGAAATGTGATGAACAATATCTCGTGGAGGATATAAATCAGTTATGGAGACTTCATTTGTTGATAGCATCTCAACATGTTTTCTTCTTGCTTTTCTAAGCTTGTTGAATCAAAATTAGAGTTGTATGAAAGTCCAGTTGTCCTATCCAACATAATCCAACTTAAATAAATTTAATCTTATTTGGTTTGGTAAAAAATTGGTTCAAAAGACCAAAGAGGCAAAAAACACCAAATTAATTCCTCATTAGACTAGACACAAGACCAAGTTCTCATACCACTTTGTCCGTTCCGATATTATGAAATTATTTTAATTTAATTTTAATTATTTTAATATATTTAAAATTTCAACATAGTGTTTTCTTCATTGACACTTCATATTTCTATTTAATATAATTTTAATTTAGTTTGTTGCTAAATCATTATTGCAATATAATTAGACATTTAAAGTATGTTGAATGTTACTGTTGTTGAAGTTATGAATTTGAATTATTTGATTGTAATTAAAATATTTTTTTTGTTGGATATTGTCATAGATTTTTTATGATTATAAGTATTTTTATTATCTTAATTGAATCCACACGTTGAAATAAATTATTGTCTTTCATAGAGGAAAGGAAGGGGAAAAAAGTTAAGTGAGTACTAGATTAATCACTCTCTCACTCCTACGGATCAAAATCTGGTTCTATTAATTTTTGAGTTACAACTAGATTAAACTGAATTAGAG
This sequence comes from Prosopis cineraria, assembly GCF_029017545.1. NCBI lineage: Eukaryota > Viridiplantae > Streptophyta > Magnoliopsida > Fabales > Fabaceae > Prosopis > Prosopis cineraria. Next base: position 47,639 of record NW_026555670.1, on the reverse strand, counting down.
ATTGACTAATTTAGTTCTTTCCATGAAAGAAATCAGAATTTGGATTATGCCAAAGTTTAATCTTATTAGTTTTTTTTTTGCAATCCTAATCAAAACTATACTCCACATGTTGACATCTAGTGGGAAGCTTCTGTGATTACTAAAAAATGCAGGTTGCAGGGGAAATGGGAGACAGAAAGAGTTGCTGTTAATCATGAGAACAATGGAAGCCATGGTTGGTCTACAAGAAGCCTTTTCTTGGACACAAAGTAAGCCAACGTGAATGCATCTCATTGTTTCGTTTCTTGAACCATCTTTTAATGTGGAGTCTAGAATATCAAAGGCAGTGTCTCTCATCCAGCTTTTCCATGCCTGCATGAAGTTGCTTAATTAGTTCAAAGCTTTTCAATTATTCTTTAAGCATAAATATATAAATGTAATGACTGATTTTCTACACTCATAGTTCTGAGGAATCACAATAATGAGGTAGAAGGCGTACAAAACTTAGAAGATACTCCACATTCTCCTTGTGGTGAAAACTACCATTCTTTTGGCCACTTATTATCTCTAGAATCAATACACCATAACTAAAAACATCTGATTTTATTGAGAATTGCTTATATCTTGCATATTTTGGTGTCAGCACTGCATGTCATTGTCATCAGTATAATCATTATTACATCTCTTGATGATCATATTCAACACTTTCTTGTTTGTTATGGATAATAATTTATATATCCATGCCATATTTTGATACTTACCATGTTCCTACTATTCTATTTGCATTGACTTGAGTGTGATCTCAAACAAATAGTCATACCACACCAATTAGATATTTTAGGGTTCATCTATAGATCTAAGAGAATGTTATTTGCCTTGAAATTATGATGAATAATCCAATATTGAGATTCTCCATGAAGATAAAGAAGGTTTCGAGCGATGCCTTCTATTATTTTGAAGCAAGTTTCCCAATCTAATTGTGAACGTTTAGAAGGATCTACACAGTCAAGTTGAGATAAATTAGTTAAGAGTATAGTTAGCATAACAATTTACGCAAGTCGTGTATGAAATGTTTTGTTCAAGAAAATTGACTCACCAAATATGAAGTAGTCAAGACTTCTATTAGGAAGAAACTCATATATTAATAGCCGTTCATTTTGTTTTAAGCAAAAACCAACGAGTCTAACTAAATTTCCATGCTGAAGTTGGGCCATTAATAACACTTCATTTTTGAACTCAATATCTCCTTGCCCAGAATTCCTAGACAATCTTTTTACTGCAATGCCTTGTCCCTTGGAGAGGCTACCCTGAAGTTGGCCAACAACTAGGATGCATCAATATTCAACCTAGAGAACACATACATACAGCCCTCAACGTGAGTTTTATATCTCTCTTTACCTTGTAAACATGTCCAAATCCACCTTGTCCAAGCTTGTTTTCATTTGAGAAGTTATCAGTAGCAGCTTCGATGGTCTGAAATGCACATTGTATTGACTTAGCAAGTTCAGTGGCATTGTCAACTTCAGATTCGCCTAGAAATAGGAATTTAAGCTAGTTCTTCGAATCAAATTTAGTTCAGAATGTACCAAGATTAACTTTTGTATGAGAGAATAAATGAAATAGGGATAAAAAAGTGAGATTCAACTCTTTCTCTTCTTTCTATTTTCCCTTTCGTAACAGGATCCTAATAAATAGTGGATTTGAATTCCCAGATGTTCAGTAGGAAAAAATGGAAGACAAGTGTAAAAGAAAAGGCGAACCCCACCTCTGGAAGGTTCATAGTGACAAAAACTGAAATTTGCTATTGCAAATGAAATGGATGAGTAAGAGGGAGAAATTAGAACCTCAAGTAGGTCTCACTTTCCTCCTCTTTCTATCTCTTTTCAAAAGCTGAAAGAAATTTAATCATGCTTTGATTTACATCTAGATTGTGGACAATAAGAAAATAAATATGTAAACTTACTTTGAGTATGTCTTCTTCGGTTCATTCTTTCTCTTACAAAGACCCAAACGACATAGAGCAGCACAATAGAGGCAAGAATAGGCACAACTATAGCGACAACTGTTAGTAATGCCTTGTTCTTTCCGGAAAGGAAAAAGTTCCCAAAAGAAGATCTTCAAGAACATAAGTTTTGAAGCCTAATGTTATATCTGTGACTGTGACAAAAATGCACCCTTTCCTTTCATAAATGGAAGGGAAATTCCCAGCAGAAAGTTATCATTGGAGGTGGAGATGAAAATTACAAGGAAACAGAGAGATGAAAGCAGACTTAAAGAAGCAGAAATCTTTCTCCATCAAACTTATCGTCATCTTGTCAGGGGACCAAGTTTTCTCAGGGTAGGTTGACGGGTACATACCTTGTGAGTTTGACGATGGAAAAGAAGGTTTTGGCGAACCATCAGTTACGGGATCATAAAAGAAGTAGTGCGATACTAAATGGAGCAGAGAATCAGATTCCAACACCTCTGATATTGAATAATTTGAGTATCGTAGCGTACATTCACCATAGCTTCCCATTGCTTCCCTCTGATTTGGACACAACTTTGGAGAATAATTGAGGCATTCCTGAGGCAACTATGGCGTTCGTCTTGCGTAACCCCACCTCTGCACAGCCCAATCGCATTAACTCGATCAGGATTTTGGCCATGAGAGATATTGATGAAGCCATAGTTGTAGATTTTGGCGTCGGAAGTGAGGTGTGAGAGAAGGATATTAAGGTTTGCTTGGAAGGTGCTTGTACTTGTGTAGTGACCTTTGGAATCGAAACAGTGGCTACATCGGAAATCAGGAGGGCCAGCGATGAGGAAGGGAAGATGAGAAAGGAGAGGAAGGAGGGTAAAAGAAATGGTAGAAATTTCCATATACAGTGGGTGAAAAAATAAGCTTTCATAACAACTTCAATGGAGAAATGTACTGCTTCTCTCTCGTAGACTTTTCCCAGAGACTTGATAGCCATTGTCACCGTCATTCATTGAATGGTTTGTCTGTAGCGAAGTTGCTTTGAGCTCGCTAACGGATCACGTCCACAGGAACGCCGGCTATCTTCGGCAGTACCGCTTGCGTGGAAGTTCCTTCTTTCATATTTTGTGAAATTTTATCAACGTCTGGATTCATCTCGCTCTGTTTTCTTTCTCCTCGGGTTTCTCTCACTGGGGCCGTAGTTCGGTGTACTATTTGCTGATCTGACGAGATTTTAACCATTTAATAATTAATAATGTCTTTAAGCCATATTTGGTACAAGTGAATCAGAACTTGGAAATGGAATTGGAACTGAAATCCGTATATCAGATCGTTCGGAATGAATGAAAACAGAGTTTGCTTTTTATCAATATATTCGATTTGAGTTTGTTCAAAAGTCATTCTCAACATATTTTACTATTTTACTATAATAAAAAAAATATTAAATTTTATTAATTTTATTTTAAATTTTAATAAATTTTTATCTTTACTCTTAATAGATATTATTAAAATTTATTATTAATATTTTTATTTAAAATATTTAATAAAAATAAAAATGTAACGGTAAAACATTAAGAATTGATAAGTGTTTATAAATAAAATTAAATTTTTTTTTCTCTCTCCCCCTTATAAATAAGACAAGAGGAGTAATCTCTTGCAACTTATTTTGTTTTCTTATTTTTTAAAATTTCAGAGCTTATTTTTTTACCTAAATAATTATATTTATTTTCATTTTAAACTTAAGGGATTAAATTAAATTTAAACTTAATGGACTAAATTGATAGAAATTAAATTTGAGGGATTAAAAATTACATTATATCTTTTTTTTTTTAAATTGCCATCATGTTGCATGAAAGTTTCTCCCCTCGATGTTCCTACACTAAATGATTCGGGTACATTAGTTGGTAATTTCGATCAAGTTTGATAAGTTAGTTTGAATAAACTTAAAAAATTTTAGAGTTGAGCTTGAAAAGTTAGAAAATTTTTTTATTCCAAGCTTATTTAGATATACAAATAAGCTCAAAGAAACTTGAGCCATGTCTAAACCAGATAGATTTAGCCGAAATACTCGAATTCATTATATGAGTTTTTTTTTTCCCATATATTGGGGATATTTTAAGTTAAATCTAAGTAAGCTCGGCCAATTCTAAAGCCTATAGCATTATAGCTTTGTGTAGGCATTTAGGCGGGCACTAAGGAGAGGATACATTTAGTCTGAGAACCTAGGCATCCTCTCCCATTTGTGATTTCAAGGTGGCAATACATGCTCTCACATGAAATGGGGTTTATAAATTTGAAGAATTCTCTTGAATCTAATCCAACAACCTAGCCTTTGGGATGAGCTTTCTCTTATAATTATTTCCTTTTGGTCACGACACATTGATAGATTTGCTGAGGAAACTATGACAATCATCTATCTTAGCGTTCATGTTTCGTTCATTTGCTTTGACATCAGTTTTCGGGCAGAGGAGAAACTTCGGATACCACTGCCAATTTTTCAGAGGACTAGTGTTTCTTATTAGTGTCTTTGCTAAATTATGGGTCATGGGTTTCTATCTGGTAATGGCTATTGAATGGCCATTTTTGTTGCAAGTTTTAATGAAATGCTTTTTATGTTAGACATGCCTACATACCATCAGAGCAACGACCTAACATGAATAGACGTGCTGACAATTTCACTCGATAACATAATGTTGTTGGCATGGCATGAAACAAAAGTGACAATTTCTGCAAGTCAGCTAACCTTGAATAATCAGAATGACTACGGTTTTTATTCGTTGGATGACCTAGTAGAGTTTGTTATGGATGGAGTTCTCTAATATCACAAACCTACAAAGAGATAATTTCTGCACTGTTCCCATGATATGAAATTCCCCATTTACAATACAGAGTACTTTTGAATTAAAATACATTACTTGCATCTTTTCCTGTTTATGCATTGCAAAATTCTATGATTTTCTCTTTTTTTAAAAAAATAAAGCACTGTTATATTGGTGGAAGAAGAATAACTAATATACCAGCAATTATGATCAATAATGTCACCTGTACATCTTAAATTATCGAGGAGATATATCAGTTATTGAGGCCTCGTTTACTGATAATGATTCTACAGATTTTCATTTTTTCTCACCGGAATTTGTTGACACAGATCCGTAATCCCTAGATTGTCTGCCTGATAAACTCGTGTCATTCATGAAAAACGCAGGTTTCATGGGTGCTTGAAGTGAGAAAGAGTGACTGCTAAGCATAAGCGCAAGGGAAGCCACGGTTGGTCTGTCAGCAGCTTTTTCTTGAGCACACAGTAAACCGATGGAAGGCATCTCATTATTTCATGTCTTAAACCACCTGCTAATGTGGGATCTATAATGTTAGAGGCTGTCCCTTTCCTCCAGCGGTTCCATGCCTGCAAGCAACAAGTTCCTCAATTTTAAAAAGTATTAGTCCAAAGCTTAATTCATGTTTCATGTAGACTGATAATGATTCATTTCTTAAACGCAATTTCTAAGGCAAGGGCGATAAATAGTGAAAAGGCAGAAAACGTACCAAACTTGGTACATGCTCTACATTCTCCATATTATGTAAGCCACCATTCTTCTGGCCACTCACAATCTCTAGAATTAGCACACCAAACTGAAGATATCAGATTTCATTGAGAATTGTCCATGCCTCGCATACTCTGGTACCATATAACCACTATATGTTAAAGTGATCAAATATGATAATTAACACTTCTCTTGACTATCATATTCAAGTTTTTTCTTCTTTTTGGTCTAAGGCACTTAGAAACTAATTAGACATGCCATGTTTGATACTTACTAGGTCCCCACAATTCTATCCGTGTTGGCTTGAGTTTGATCCATAACAAATAGTTTTGCTACACCAAAATCTGATATCTTTAAATTCCCGCTTGTATCTAAGACAATGTTACTTGCTTTAAAATCACAATAAATAATTTGCTTTTGAGATTCTTCATGAAGGCAAAGAAGGTCTCAAGCAATTCCTTTTATAATTGTTAGCACGTTTCCCATCTCAATGTGCACGTCTAATAGGATCTATATCTCAGTCCAAGAGAAACATACAAAGTAGAGTCAAAATAGTTTCCTATTTAGTTTGCAAAAAAAAAATAATGAACTCCATTTTCCATGTAGAAATATAATGTCTAATTTACCAAATCTAAAGTGATCGAGACTTTTATTAGGAAGAAACTCATATACTAGAAGCCGTTCCTCTTCTTTCAACAAAAAAAACCAAGGAGTCTAACTGCGTTCCTCTTCTTTCAAACAAAAACAAGGAGTCTAACTAAATTTAATAGATTTTGACTTTGATCAACATTGTCAAGTTGTCAGCAATAATTGACTTGTACTTAGAAATTTTCTTCCTTGCTTTCTCACTCTCACACAGGTCCAAACAAACGCAAGCAGCACAACTAAGGCGGCAGTAGGCACAACAATGGCAATGATAATCTGTGATTTTTTTTCCTGCAAAAATAAAAACCCCGTTCATTGAGAGAGATAATGGCAAAGAACATCAATTTTGAAGTCTTACTTATTCTCCAGGTATTTGTTAAAGTAAAAACCACCCATTCCTCCCAGCTGGAATGGGAAATCTCAATAAAGGGAAAGTTTTGGAGGCCTATCTGCTAATGGAAGTACCTTTTGAGGATGTTTGTGGCAGCAGATGGAGGAGGTGATAAAGATGTAGTGTTAGTGGATGGAGGAGTTGATGGAGATGTAGGAGGAGGGGACACTTCCGGCGACGGTGCGGATAATGGCACATCAGCTTGACTTGCATAGAATCTGCTACTCTCATATCTAAAGTTACAGATGGGTGTAATAATCCTACCACCTTGCCTGTTATTACAGCAATTTGGAATTTGTGAGATAGCCCAAACCAAGCAGTTGTTGCTGTTGTATGTGTGTCAAAAGTGTGTGTGTGTCAAAGTCCCACATTGATTAAAAGAAAGACTCTCCTAGTGTATATATACTAAGGAATGAAGTAGGCTAGTAAAATGGGTTTGGAAAGAAGTGGCCTCGCGCACATGAGACAGGCTAACTCAGGGCAATCGCAGTTGAAATCAGCCGATTCGCCCCCCCTGCGCGCGAGTTCAAGAGGTAGTGGGTTCCTTTTACCGGATTATTTTTACAAATAAATAATTATTTTGGCTTGCCGGAGAAACTCAAATTTTGGCTGTCTGGAGTTTGAAGTCAAACCAAGAATGTTTTTTTTATCATTAAACAAATTAATTTTTCTAAACGTTTGTCTTCCCAACGTTTCCAGACAGGAGGTTGAATGCGTTTTCCATACGTTTGTGTAACCCCAACGTTTCCAGACAAGCTTTTAAACAATTTTTATGAGACTGTAATCGAGCTTTTAATCCGGTGGTAACCCCCCAACGTTCATGTCCACCTTCGAGCTATATATAGCCATGGGTTCAGACAGAGCGATACACAAGCCTCTTGAGTTCTCGCGGTTCTCTCTTCCTCCCTCTGTAAATCTGTCTGTGTTTGTCTGTGCTTACGTTTGGTCTCCATTGTTTTGTTCCCTCGTTCCACTGAGGAAGTGCTTGTTTAATCCTGGGAAACTGTCGGACGTCAGACGGTGTACCGGAATAGTTCTTAAGGACAGTGTCCTTCCGGGCACGACTCAAGCAACCAATCAGGTGTCGCTGTACACGTCTGCTGCCGGTGTAGCCAACAATCTTAAGAACTATTCAACCCAATGGCGACCAACAATGCTGAGAATGTCACTCCTGAAGGTGTGCCGAGTGGTTCGGCCGGAGGTCAGTACGTCCCTGCCGCTGTTGCCGTCCCTTTACCAAGGCCGTTTCCAGACATATCGAAGATAGAAGTCTTTGATGGCTGGAACTTCAAACGCTGGCAAGAACGTGTCTTCACCGTCCTTGACATGTATGGTGTGGCTGCTGCTCTTGCTCAATCCGAGCCTCCTGCTGATACTGATCAAGCCTAGCGAGTTGCATGGACTCATGCAAATAAGGTATGCCGACACACTATCATTAGCACTTTATCTAATGATTTGTTCGATGTCTACTGTGTCTACAAGGAAGCTTGTAAGATATGGGAGTCCCTGGTTACAAAGTACACTGCTGAGGATGCCGGTAAACAAAAGTTCATTGTGGGCAACTACTACAAATGGGAGATGACCGAGAACAAGGATGTGAAGGAGCAAATCAATAAATATCATAAGCTGCTGGAGGAGCTTCATGCTGAAAACATCAACCTTCCAGACGAGTTCGTTGTTGGGATACTAATTGAGAAGCTGCCAGAATCATGGTCTGACTATAAACAGCAGCTGAAACACAAACAGAAGCAGCTATCCTTGATTGACTTAATCACTCACATCATCATCGAAGACATCAACCGCAAGGCAATACGTGCAGCTCGAACCAGAGAAATGACATCTAAAGCCAACTTAGTGGAGACAAAGCCTCACAGTAAGAGGTATGATTCTAAAACTAAAGACAAGAGGAATAGAAAATCTGATTACAAACCCAATGCTTCTAACCCCTCTTTTAAAAAGAAAGGAGACTGTTTTGTCTGTGGCAAACCAGGACACTATGCAGCACAGTGTAGGAAGAGAGCAACTTGTGATAAGCCTCGAAAGCCAAATATAAATTTGGTACAACGAGATGGTGACAGTGATGATGACATCATTGCTGCAGTGGTGTCACAAGCTCTCTTGATTTCTGATGTGAAGAAATAGGTGGTAGACTCCGGGGCTACCAGGCACATATGTGCTAGCCAAGAGATGTTTACCACCTATAATCCTGTAAAGGAAGGGGAAGACCATATTTACCTTACTGATTCCCGAACTGTTAAGGTTCAAGGAAAAGAGAAAGTGGTCTTAAAGCTCACATCAGGAAAGACTTTAGCTCTGAACGATGTTCTGCATGTGCCTGAAGTTAGAGCTAACTTAGTGTCAGTTCCTCTTTTAGGAAAAGCTGGGGTTAAAGTGTCATTTGAATCTGATAAGATTGTAATGACAAAAAATAATGTGTTTGTAGGCAAAGGGTATTGTAATCAGGGACTGTTTGTTTTGAATGTTGATGAAATGAATAAGATTGAATCTTTTGAGTATATGCCTATTTATATGGTTGATTCCTTTGACCTGTGGCATGCTAGACTAGGTCATGCTAGTAAAGGTTATATAAATAGGATGCGACAACTTGGATTACTTTCTGAAATTAAAAACAATATTTTTGAAAAATGTGAAGTATGTGCAGAAACTAAATAAAGTAAAAAACCTCATTTTTCTAGTCAAAGAGAATCTGAATTACTATCTTTAATTCACACAGATTTAGGTGACTTAAAACAAACCATGACTAGAGGTGGTAAAAAATATTATATCACTTTTATTGATGATTTTTAAGATATACTAAAGTATACTTGTTAAGAAACAAAGATGAGGCTTTTGAAAAATTTCTGTTATATAAAGCAGAGGTTGAGAATTAGTTAAACAAAAGAATTAAAAGGGTTAGATCGGATAGAGGAGGAGAATATATTTTGTTAAATGATTTTTGTGAAAAAGAAGGAATTATACATGAGATAACACCTCCTTATTCTCCCGAGTCTAATGGTATTGCAGAAAGGAAAAATAGAACATTAAAAGAAATGATGAATGCTTTACTTGTGAGTTCTTCTGCCCTTGATAACTTGTGGGGAGAAGCTATTTTGTTTGCATGTTTTTTACAAAATAGGATACCACATAAAAAATCAAAGAAAACACCTTATGAGTTATGGAAAGGGTTTACCCCAAATTTAAAATATTTGAAAGTGTGGGGGTGTCTTGTAAAAGTTTTATTGCCTAATCCTAAAAAGAGGAAAATTGGCTCTAAAACTTCTAATTGTATGTTTATTGGATATGCTGAACAAAGTGCAGCGTATCATTTTTTAGTTTTAAAAAGTGATGTTTTAGACCAAAACACAATTGTTGAGACTAAGGATGTTGAATTTTTTGAACATATTTTTCCCTAGAAAATTAAGCATGTTTCTAAACCTGTTGAGAATTCAGAGTTTGAACAAAATTTAAATGAGGATTTGGTTTTAAGGAGAAGTAAAAGACAAAGGAAAGAAACAAGTTTTGGAGATGATTTTTACACTTATTTAGTACAAGATGAACCGTTAAATTTTTATGAAGCTATTTCTTCTCCTGATGCCAAATTTTGGAAAGAAGCAATTGAAATTGAAATTGATTCTTTAAGGAAAAATAAAACTTGAGTTTTATCAAATTTGCCCTAAGGAGCTAAGGCTATTGGGTGTAAATGGATTTTTAAGAAAAAATATTTTTCAGACAGTTTAATTGATAAGTATAAAGCAAGGCTTGTGGCCAAAGGTTTTACTCAAAAAGAAAATATAGATTATTTTGACACATTTTCTCCTGTGACTAGAATCTCTTCTATAAGAGTTCTTATTGCTTTGGCTTCAATTTACAAACTTTTTGTTCACCAAATGGATGTTAAAACTGCTTTTTTAAATGGCGATTTGGAAGAAGAAATATATATAGTACAGCCTGAAGGATGTGTGATTCCTGGGCAAGAAAATAAAGTTTGTAAACTTGTGAAGTCTTTATATGGCTTAAAACAAGCGCCTAAGCAATGGCATGAGAAACTTGATCAAGTTTTGACAACTGGTAGATTTTCTACTGTTGAAGTAGAAATATGTGTTTATACAAAGTTTGTAAATAATGATTGTGTGATTATATGCTTGTATGTGGATGATATGCTAATTTTTGGCTCTAGTATGTGTGTTGTTAATGAAACAAAAAATTTTCTTTCTTCAAATTTTGACATAAAAGATATGGGTAAAGCCAAGGTAATCTTGGGTATAAAAATTATAAGGAATGAAAATGAAATCTTGCTTTCCCAAGAACATTATGTTGAGAAAATCCTCAGGAAGTTTGGACATCTTGAAGATGCTCCTTTGAGTACTCCTTATGATTCAAGTGTGCAATTAAAAAAGCACAAGGGTGACCCAGTTGCTCAATCTGAGTATGCACAGATTATTAGGAGTCTGTTGCATTTGATGAACTTTACTAGGCCTGATATAGCTTATGCTGTAGGCAGATTGAGTAGATATACTCACTGTCCAGGCAGTAAACACTGGGAGGCTCTGGTGAGAGTCTTGAGATATTTGAGAGGTACCATGAATTATGGTATATTGTATAGTGGATTTCCCGCTGTATTGGAAGGATACAGTGATGCTAATTGGATTTTGGATTCAGAAGAGACAAAATCCACTAGTGGTTATATATTCACTCTTGGTGGTGGTGTAATAACCTGGAAGTCTGCAAAACAGACGATCAACACAAAATCCTCAAGGGATTTTGAGTTCATTGCAATGGAGCTGGCTGGGACTGAAGCTGAGTGGTTGAAAAACTTCTTAGCAAGTATTCCAATAGGTGAAAAGCCCATACCATCAGTGTCTTTACATTGTGATAGCCAGTCTGCAATAGCAACGGCTAAAAATAAGACCTTCAATGGCAAAAGTAGACATATTCGATTGAGACATAATATTATAAGGCAGCTGCTTAAAGATGGGGTCATCTCAATCGATTATGTGAGATCAGAGTTAAATCTGGCGGATCCGTTAACTAAACCCCTAGGGAAGAAATTTATTATTGAAACGTCAAGGGGAATGGGACTTAAGCCTGTTTGAAATTAACGATGATGGCAACCCAACCTTTGTGATTGGAGATCCCATGAAGAAGATTCAATAGGTAAGAACAAGTCACTTGTTAGTTCTGCTAGCACTGAATTTTGTCCCTTCCTATGGCTTGAGAAAGTGCTAAAATGCATTGAACAGAGGTTGAGCGATAGCTCTTAATATTTTCATAGTCCTTACGGATGGTGTATTCATTGCAGATACACTTGATAAAAACACCTATACAAATGTGGAGTGAGGCTGCTCCTATGAGATCGTGGCAAAATCTCTAGAGCATTTGTTAAAACCAGGCGTGCGCATGGCCGATAACGTGCAAAACTGTCGTTAATAGCAGAGACTGTGGGGGTATAATCCGATTAATAAGACCTCTAGCACATGCTCAAGATCTGTTGATTCAATAACGAAGTTACACCGACTTTTCTATGTGCTAAGTTTTATTAGTCTAGGTTTGGTTCAAGTCGACAGACACCAAATTCAAAGTGATTATCCTCCGTGTGAATAACTCAGATGAACATAGATCCTTTTGACACATGTGGGGGATTGTTGTATGTGTGTCAAAAGTGTGTGTGTATCAAAGTCCCACATTGATTAAAAGAAAGACTCTCCTAGTGTATATATACTAAGGAATGAAGTGGGCTAGTAAAATGGGCTTGGAAGAGAAGTGGCCTCGCGCACATGAGATAGGCCAACTCAGGGCAATCGCAGTTGAAATCAGCCGATTTGCCCCCCCTGCGCGTGAGTTCAAGAGGTAGTGGGTTTCTTTTATCGGATTATTTTTACAAATAAATAATTATTTTGGCTTGCCAGAGAAACTCAAATTTTGGCTATCTGGAGTTTGAAGTCAAACCAAGAACGTTTTTTATCATTAAACAAATTAATTTTTCTAAACGTTTGTCTTCCCAACGTTTCCAGACAGGAGGTTGAATGCGTTTTCCATACGTTTGTGTAACCTCAACGTTTCCAGACAAGCTTTTAAACAATTTTTATGAGACTGTAATCGAGCTTTTAATCCGGTGGTAACCCCCCAACGTTCATGTCCACCTTCGGGCTATATATAGCCATGGGTGTAGACAGAGCGATACACAAGCCTCTTGAGTTCTCACGGTTCTCTCTTCCTCCCTCTGTAAATCTGTCTGTGTTCGTCTGTGCTTACGTTTGGTCTCCATTGTTCTGTTCCCTCGTTCCACTGAGGAGGTGCTTGTTTAATTCTGGGGAACTGTCGGACGTCGGACGGTGTGCCGGAATAGTTCTTAAGGACAGTGTCCTTCCGGGCATGACTCAAGCAACCAATCAGGTGTCGCTGTACACTTCTGCCGCCGGTGTAGCCAACAATTGCATTCTGATTCATTCAAATTAGGTGTGCACTGAACGACAGCATATATTTTTTGAAGGTCAGGTCCGTCTTCATTTCCTGCAGCAAACTTTAGACTTGACTCACCTGATGCAGCTCTGCTACTCATATTTCGCAGCAATCCTGTTAGGACTTGATTGTACTTGTTCCAATTTGTTGCAGTGTTCACGCTCCACATATAGACAGTAATTATAGGATCTACCTTCTTGCCTAATATTGAGGTGTCTTGAGTAAGATAACATGCATTCATCGTACATCCCAAAATCTTGCTTCTGATCTGGACATAAAAGTGGCAGCAGGACTGATGAATTTTTGAGGCAGCTATGGCAGAAATCGGACAGAACATCTCCCCTGCATAAACCACCAGTGTAGACTGCATTTGGGTAATTACCATAAGAGAGATTGTAGAAGCCATAATCTATTTGTTTGTCGGAAGTGAGATTTGATAAAATGGTATTGAGATTGGTCCAGCAAGTGCTATTTGCTGTGGTGTTACTGCTAGTGTTGCAATAATAGTATCGAAATTTTGGTTGGCTGGTGGCTTGATGTACTTGGGTGACAAGAACACAGAAATTCAAACAATGCTAAGTAAGTTGCTCTAGTCATTGAATTTGTCTGAGTATTGTAGCTTTCAGGTAAATTTAAACCCTTTCAGCCCCCCGGGGGTGTTCTTGTAAAGCACGCATCAATTTCATTAATAACATCTTTATCATTGCAGATTTGACTTGACTTTTGTGACTGTCTTGCCGCGTAAACTTATGTCCCAGTCAAGCAATGTACCAAAAAAAAAATCAATATCATTGGTATCGATACTAATCATCAATATAAAATAAAAAACATCTGCACCGTAAAAAGTACTGAAGAAGTCATGTCATAAATATGGTAATTTATTTATCAAACTCAGAAACAAAATTAAAATTAAAATAGGAACAAAAAATGCGTATGGTTTGGCTTAACAATCTATTTACTGATATTATTGACTATTGTAGATTGACTTCTCTGGTTCCTTGTCGTCCTCGCATAGTAAGTGTAGAAACCAAAAATTTTGGTGCGCGGTTCGTAAAATTTCCTCTACACAGACCAAGCATTTTCAAATTAACTTTTACCAATCGAGATCTTTATTATCCTCCAAAATGAACTTATAATATATATATATATATATAAGGAATATATAAAAATATAAATGAGAAATATATTTCACAAAATTTTTTATTTTTTATGTATTTTTAAATATATGAATATAGAAAATTTAATGTGAGAATGATGAAGAAGTCTCAAAAGGACCAATTAATTTAAGTTAGGTCTTAAGTGCTAAATTTAAGAAATGTACAACTCAATCTCTTAATTTTACAATTGCGTTATAATGAATTTGTAATTTATTTTTTAAATTTTAACATTGTTATGTTAAATTTGAAATACAAATTACAAATTTATTGAGTGATAAATTCTTAAAATTTGACAACTGACACTTCACTTGAATTGATTAATCATTTTATAATTTCTTTATTATTCTCCCAAATTTAATATATATTTATCACATGCCATGATGAACAACTGTGCCTTTAGTTACAAGTATTATTGATACGATCATTATTTTTATAAAATATTAAAAAGTATTATCAGTGAGGTAGTTTTCTATAATTGTCTTATAAATGGTATTTAAACCCAGACCGGCCCACCAGGTCAAATTGATAAATTGATGAACAAGTCTCTTGGCTAGTTTGGTCAAGAAAATAATCCAGAATCATAGTAATTTAGTGTAGCTCAATTAACTCGAGATTAACCCAGAAAAAAGGGCCAACCTGTTAGGTTAATCAAGTCATCGGGTTGTAGGGAACAAAATTAAAATGAAAAAACTAATCATTAGAAGACAGAGACAAAGAATATGGATGAATAAAAGATGAGGGATGAAGAAGAAGGAAGGGGAAAAAAAGGAAAAAGAAGATGAGAAGATTCAGGGGAAAAATAATGAAGAAAGAAACTGAAAAAGTAAAGAAATTGTATACCAAAGCTGTCAACATCTTCCATCTGCAATTTT
Source organism: Prosopis cineraria (assembly GCF_029017545.1). Classification (NCBI taxonomy): domain Eukaryota; kingdom Viridiplantae; phylum Streptophyta; class Magnoliopsida; order Fabales; family Fabaceae; genus Prosopis; species Prosopis cineraria. Next base: position 32,634 of record NW_026555670.1, on the reverse strand, counting down.
CGCTGCAATTTATTTTTAAGGAGGATGAAAGTTTCAAAGTGCACACAGACTATGGTTGCACAAAAGATTAGATAATATTGAATTTTGACCTAACTCAAAATCTGATTTCTTTCATAAAAATGATTGGGTTAGACAACTTATAGTCTGGTCTTATTTAGTGATAACCTGAAAATTAATAGGATCAAACTTGGTCTATAGAATTGGGAGACTGGTCCTGTTAGTTTAATACTCACTTAGATATTTTTTTTCTTTTTGTCTGTATGAGAGGTAATAATCCATTTTAACTTAATAAGCTCAATTAAAATAATAAAATCACTTATAATCATAATAAATCAAAAATCATTTCCAACAACAAGAAAAAAATTTCAGTTACAATCCAAATGATTTAAATTTATAATTTCAACAAAAATAATACTCAACAAACTTCAACAACACTAAATTACAACAACAATTTAAAAACAAACTCAATAAATCTTCATACAATCATCTTCTTAGCGTCAATTACACTTGAAGTGTTTGTGAAAAATAAATTAATTATAATTATATTAAATAAATTAATAGGATAGGATTGAACTAAGTGGTCCAGATGTCTAGTCTCCTATCCAGTCCAATCCGAAAAAATAATTTGATCTTTTTAAATCTTTTTGATCTAAAAGACCAGTATTTATAAGGATTAAACAAGACAAGATTATTTCAAATTGGACTGAGTTGGACCGAATTAGAAGACTTTTACATAGCCCTAACATAGACGATGAAGGAAAAAGATGGGGAGGAGAGAAGTTTCAAGCTTTATTTATTTATTTATTTTTGAAACTGTGCCTGTGCCATTTATACTGATGACTAAACAAAGCCCGCGCCATTTACTAACCCCTGATCCTATTAAATCATGCTTACTCCACTTTTCTTGGGACCTGGTGCTTTTTAAATTTTAATATCAGTAATTACTAATTTAATTACTTAAAACTAAAAAACATTTAAAATATTATTATTATTACCCTATTTTTGAATTTATCTTGGTGATCGTAACTTTTGCTACCATTTGATATATTTATTTAAATAGGAAAAATAGCACCCAAGGATCACTGTACGATATTTATATCAAAGAAGGACTAAATGATTTTATATTATCACTACAGTCCTTTGGTCCTTCTTACATATTAATTTTATAAGAAAAAAGACCAAAATGCCCCTCCAAATGTTGGAAACGTGTTCCTAGCTGAAAGCTATCTCGGTCGAAGCTTTTCCCTATTTTTCTTCTCTCTAAACTAGCTCTGCAAGCAAAGTATAGTAGCTTGTAGATGAAAAAATGACTGTAGAACCATCCATTGTCAACCTCTTCTATCCTTCTTTGTCAACCATTCTCTCAATCCTACACTTGTCAAAACAGTAAATACTCTTGTTAATTTCCCCGTGGAAACTTGTCAAAACAGTAAAGGCATTTCTCAAAACATTCACCATTATATGTGTAATACTCTTATAATGTAAATAATCTAAAGGATCTTGTTAATTCATGAATTGAAGTTGTCACTCAATTATACACTTGTCAAAACAGTAAAGACTCTTGTTAACTTTCCCATGAAAACTTGTCAAAACAGTAAAGGCATTTGTCAAAACATTCACCATTATATATATAATACTCTTATAATGTAAATAATCTAAGGGATCTTGTTAATTCACGAATTGAAGTTGTCACTCAATCATACACTTATCAAAACAGTAAAGACTTTTGTTAATTTCTCATGGCTACTTGTCAAAATAGTAAAGGCACTTGTCGGGACATTCATCATTATATATATCATACCCTGCTCTTGTAAATTATTTAAGAGATTTTGTTAATTCACAAATTGAAGTTGTCACTCAATCATACACTTGTCAAAATAGTAAAGACTTTTATTAATTTTCCATGACTACTTGTCAATGTAGTAAAAGGACTTGTCAGAAGATTTATCATTGTATACGACCCATCACTTGTCAATAATCTAAGGTTTTTTCTTAATTAATAAATTGAACTTGTCAAAACGCTAAAGAGACTTGTCAAAATATTTATCATTGCATACTACCTTGCTCTTGTCAATAATCTAAGGGATCTTGTTAATTTACCAATTTAAATTGTCAAAATACTAAAGGGATTTGTCAGAATATTTATCATTATATACTACCCTCAACTTGTTAGAAATATAACAGATCTTGTTAATTCACGAATTGAAGTTGTTTCTCAGTTAAACACTTGTCAAAACACTAAACACTCTTCTTATTTCCCTATGCCTACTTGTTAATATAGTAAGGGGACTTGTTAATTAATGATTGTGAGTTGTTATAAAATCATACACTTGTCAATATACTAAAGGGACTAGTTAATCATAGTCAAAGTTCTTGTTATTTCAACATGGTTACTTGTTAATGTTCTAAAAAAACTTGTTCTAGTATAAGTTTTCATTTCTCTGTCCTTATCTTGTCAATACAATGAGGGGAGCTTGTTAATCCACCAATGGAAGTTGTTATCATGCACATAAAGCAATGATCAACAAACACATAAATGACATAAACTTAGCATGCAGACCGAAATAATGCCAACCAATCACTCAACTACGTTGTTTCGACTAAGATGGAGATAAAGGACAATAAATACCTTCAGAAGAATGAAATCCGTCTTATCATTTACTGAGCACCTTTGTTCACCTCCAACAATGCTTGAGAACAACCACCTTCAACAATTCACAATGACCCACTGCCAAACCTTCGACCACCGATAATGTTATCAAAGAATCACCCTTATAATGTCATGCACAGATAGGAACAACCATTTCGTCCTCAGAAGTTAGAGAAGAAAATGCTTCCTGCAGTCATCGATGTGGGGGAGTCATGGGCACGATTGTGGGGGCAGCTCGTCCGACAAATGGGGTAAAGTAACCTTCTTTAAGGTTCTACGTGCGTTGTACATATTATTTTAAATTGAGGGGCATTTTGGTTTTTTTTCTTATGAAATTAATATGTAAGAAGGACCAAAAAAATTGTAGTGATAATATGAAATCATTTGGTCCTTCTTTGATATAAATATCATATGGTGGTCTTTGGATGCTATTTTTCCATTTAAATATTTAATCTTTATATTTTTTATTTTATTATACTCCATTCGTTCAAAAATATGAGGCATTTTTAACCGAATTTCACACTCTAATACAATAGCTATCTACTTTTAAATTAACCTTATCTTTCCATATTTACCCCTATTAAACACTCTACAATAAATATAAATTTATTTGTCAATAGGGGTACTTTTAAAAAAAAAGATAATGATTATATCTCGAAAGATTAAAAATACTTTATATTTTTGAAAATTCAACTTTTAAAAAAGGCCTTACATTTTTGAATGGAGGAAATAATTTTTTAAATGATATTATGTAAAAAATAAAAATTACTTTTTATTACATGTTATACATTTTATACATTTCAATGCTTTATATTTTATACATGTCACACCCCAATAAGGCCTTAAAAAAAGGCCTTACATTTTATACATTTAAATATTTAATCTTTATATTTTTTATTTTATTATACTCCCTTCGTTCAAAAATATAATACATTTTTAACCGAATCTCACATCCCAATAAAATAACTATCTACTTTCAAACTAACCTTATCTTCCCATATTTATCCCTATTAAACACTCTACAATAAATATAAATTCATTTGTCAATAGGGGTACTTTTAAAAAAAAGACAATAATTATATCTCAAAAAATTAAAAATCTTTTATATTTTTAAACATTCAACTCTTAAAAAAAGTCTTACATTTTTTAATGGAGGAAGTAATTTTTTAAATGATATTATGTAAAAAATTAAAATTACTTTTTGTTACATGTTATACATTTTATACATTTCACCTTATAAAATGTTATATTTTTTTAAAAATAATATTTTTAATTTATATAATATTTTGAAGATTGATGTCTTTTTTATTTAAATATTTTTTATAGTCAAATAAAAATATTTTGAACGCACAGAAGCCCGATGCGGATCCATCTCAAAGCTTCATCCTTATCCGGGCAAGTGTTGACCAAGTGACGCTCCACAAGTTCAAGTCCCTTGCCTTCATTCCAGAGTCGCCATGCCTGTTCAAACTTTCAGAGGCGAAATGAGGTTTTCTTTTCCACGAATCGTAAATATTATATTACAATTTTTAACCTTATCTCACTATCATGAAAAGCCTCCATGTAAAATATGGGGGCAAAAGAGGGGGGCCTTACATGGGAGAGAAGACTCAAACCACGTTCTGGTTGGTAGAAGCCGGTGTTTCTTTTTCCACTGATAATTTCTAGCATGATGACACCAAAGCTGTAAACATCTGACTTGATGGAAAATAATCCCTCTAAAGCATATTCAGGTGTCATATATCCACTGTAGAATGTTTAGGAAGCCTTTATCAAGTAAGAAGGATAGGAAATAAGAGTAAACATCTTTTAGGTATATTCAGTCTACAGCATAGAGAAAGTTAGCGATGAAAAAGTATCAATGTTATGCAAATTCAATTTCTGTGTAAGGTTAATATCGATTCTGCTGAAAGGAACAGTGCAATGGTGAACAATATGAAGAAACATCATATTGCATGTGTCACATAGGGGGCTATAAGGGAAGCAGTGAGAATCATAAATACTTACTATGTACCAATAACTCTTTCAGTACTAGCTTGAATTTGATTGCTGACAAAAATTCTAGCGGTTCCAAAATTTGATATTTTTGGATTTATCTCTTCATCTAGTAACACATTGCTTGCTTTTAGATCTCTATGGATAATTTTTAGCCTTGAGTCCTCATGCAAATACAGGAGTCCTCTAGCAATTCCCTTTATAATACTCCTCCTCTTAGACCAATCTAGTCGTTGACGTTTTATTGGATCTGCTTAAAAGGAAACTCCTTATGAATAAGAAGAAGATATAGATATTTGTGTAATCAAAGAGGGAGAGAAAAAACAAACCAAACAAGAAGGTATCAAGGCTATTGTTTGGCATGTATTCATAGACCAGAAGCTTTTCATTTTCTTCCAGACAGAACCCCAAAAGGCTCACAAGATTTTTGTGTTGGAGTTTTGCTATCAATGTCACTTCATTCTTGAACTCTTCAAGGCCTTGCCCTGATTTGAATGAAAGCCTCTTAACTGCTATCTCCTTGCCATTACTCAACTTCCCCTGGATGTATACTAGAGTTTAATCACAATCAAGAAATATGAAGGGGAAAAAAAAGCTAGTTTTCCGTATAAAATGAGAACTGATATATCTTAGGAAAGTGTAGTTCATTCACAATCATTGATTTTAAAGTTTGCAAAATATTCCTGGAGGAGTTATCAAAATAATTATCATACAATTTGATGGTTGATTCAAATTTCAATTTGATTTTTTCAGTTTAAAAGTTTGTAATTAAATCTATGCAATTGGATGCCTCCCTTGTTAAGTTAGTTGGATGATAAATTGTGCATGTTTAGAGTGTCAGGATGGCAGATGGTTGATTAAGGTGAATACTCCATTTATTCCATGAAAATTAATCATTTCTAATGCAACTTCCATATCATGCACTTGAACTCAATATGCTAAACTCAGGTAAGAAAGTTTGCTCTCCAACCTTGAAAACGAGTCCAAATCCTCCTTTCCCTAGCTTGGCTTCTTCTGAGAAATAGTCTGCTGCGACCTTAATGGTCTTCAAACGATAGTTTTGAACTTCTCCATTGTTGTACTCATCTTTCGCGGTTCCTTTCTCTTTAAAGTGGGGCTTCTTTGAATTCTCCAACTTCTGTGTCAGAATTTCATCAATTGTTTCTCCCCCTGGATATTAAAAAAATAGTTAGAAAGTTCTGCAAATAAATAAAACATTTAGTGCGTGAAAAGTAGAAAAATATAGTCAGGCTCTCACTCTCATCATGTAACATATCCTTTGGCCTTAGGATCAGAGAGAGGAAGAGAGGAAAGAAATGGGGCCCACTCATGTAGGACAAACATGGTGGATATAAGGGCCACCGCCTCTTTTTCTCTCTTCAAACTTCAAGTAAAATAAACTTCAGAGGGGCTTGATTCTTCTCATCACATACCTTTAAGTTTTCCTTTCCAGTGAAAACATACGTAAGTTGCAAAACCCAAAAAAGCTGCAGCCATTGCAATCGGGACAAGCATAACTACACTGGCTCTAACTTTGGATGTGAATCCTTCAGCAGAACCTGCTCTTACAAGAATTGTGTTAGTATAGGTGTGGAATCAGACCCAACTCTAAGCGCAAACCATTTCTTAATTAAAAATTAAAGAAAAAAGTGGTTAGTTACAGTAAGTATTCACAAATTCATGCTTTTTTTAATTGAATTTGGGACTGAGATTCAAACTTGGAAAGTTCAAGTCTAGAGATGACTCAAATTTCTGAGGAAACTAAAACATCGGAAAAAGAAAATACATCTACCTGCATCATCTGGCGGGTAAATTGGTGATACAGGGGCAATATCTGGTCCGCCAATTTGCTGATAGAAGATATAATTTTCATGTCTTATATTGCAACTTGGACCCAATATGTGCCAACGAGCCTTCTGCCGGGGAAACTTCTGTGCTTCTACCATCAATTGTGACAAACAGAAGCTGCATGAACTACTGTCCAAGTCTCTTGTGCACTGCACAAGCCCATATCGATGCTCAGAACTATTTGCCACCACCTCCGAACCGTTTGCTCTGAACAGCATAGATGTGTTTGTGGCTTCTTTTATGAGTTGGTAAATCAGAGCTAGCGCTTCAACATCGGGTTGACTGACTGAAGTCCTATTTTTCTGATTCCACATGAATTTTGCTGGCGAAATTTGAGCCACTCCAAAGAACTTCCTTTGAGAGTATCTGAGCATGCACTGATCATACCAGATTTTGATTTCTCGAATTGCAACTTTGACGCAGTTTTGGCTGGTTTGAAGGGAAACATCACCCCTGCAGAGGTAGAGACCATAAAGATTACGTGAAAAACCTTTGTAAAAGCTGTGAAGGGATGATTTAGACGACAAAGAATTCAAGAGGAAAGTGAGATTTGAATTTTGCATAATTTCTGCTATTAGATGGATGATTACAGGCCTCTTTGAGGTAGGTTATCTGGGAGTTACAGCGGATGATAAACGAAGAAACTGAGAATAAAACCAGAAGAAAATTCTGCAGTCTAGGGAGTGAAACATTTTCACGCTAGGCTTCCCTGGCTAGTTTGTTGGGATAAATGTGAAGCTTTTCACTAATGAGATGAAGTAAAGGGAATGCATGTATGTTTCTTTCAGCTCCATGTTGCCTTTAGGAAACACCCAAGTGTTTGTTGTGTGTTTATTTATAGTACATGCAACAGCCAATGCTTCATTGAATACGAACTGAACCAATCTAAATGGACCTTCTTCTCAGATATTTTAATATTATCTTTTCTCTTGGCTTCTGTTTTGAAATATGTTAATATTTTAATATTTCAGATATTTAATATCACTGTTTCCCTTGTTTATCCCACCAAAAATAAAAAGAAAAAGGAAAAGGAAAATACTATTTCCTTTGGATATTGACGGGGTCAAAATCAATATGGTGAACCGCATGGTCTTTAAAACATGGTTGCAGTCAGAACTTTGGTTGGGGGCAAACACCACCAGATTGTCCTTGAAGGGTGGAAACAACAAAAATAAAATTATCAATGCCTTCTAGGCCTTTTGGCTAAGATCAAGTGTAGTATTTGTTCTTATAAATTTAATTTCTGACCCATAGTCTGTTGGCTCACATGGTATTAAATTATCACTCATTTCCCATTTGTTCTATTGAGGAATTGAGATTTGTAAGTGCATGGGGGAATAGAGTGATAAGGAAACAAAAGAAAGAAGGATACAGAGCAGCAGAAACAATTAAACACAACCAACGGAAAGGTCTTGAGCCAATGGGAAGAGGAGGGAAAACGAAGCTTAAGCTATCTTGAAGGAGAAAATGATGATTGGCTCAAGGGAAGGAGGGGCAAAGAACAGAAGGTAGATACTTGAGAGTCAAGAGAGAATTTCTCTAATTAGAGATCCATCCATGCAGGTTGGACAATAATCATCCTTATTAGAAAGAAGATTCTAAAATCAGTTGTTTTCTTTAGATCAATTTGTAGCAACATTATTTCTTTATTAAATTTTTAAGGCTTGGCAGTTGAGAAGGTTCTTTTAGGGGTACAAGATATGTTCTCTACTGGATATTACAAGATGACGCCCGTCATGCTTTATCTACAAGTTAGAATTGATAGTTACGCAAGATACTTTCAGATTCACATGAACTCGTTGCAACTGAGTTTTACTTCCAAGAATGGACATCGAAAAATAAACTAGAAGCATGCAGAAAATGCAGTTCACAAGGGTACAGGAAGTATGAGAGAGTAGCTATTATGCTGTTTATTTTTTATTTTTTATTTTTCTTTTGGGGCATGCTTGATTACTTGAATAGTGATAAGGGGTAACAAAAAGAGTTAGGAAGATAGGGATTTGTCAGAGGATTGTGACTGTTAGAGTTGACAATATTTTTCATTGCAAGTTCAATCAACCAAGTGTCAACCCACAAACGCTGTTGTTGGCAAACATACAAGTGGCACAAAGATTCTGGAAGTTCACAAAGTTGCATTCAAACTTGTACACCACCACCTATGGTGGTATTGTGGGATTAAGAGTGCTTCAAGCCTTTGACAGCCTAAACCTGCAAGAAAAGTTAATTTCTTTACCGCATCCTTCATCATCCATCAAAATCCCTATTGACAACACATGAGCCACTGGGTTCAAAATAAAAATAAAAGGCTCACTCTTTCCATGCTGATGCAATTGAAGAATTTTTCTTTTTAATTATCTGGACAATCATCGGGTATTATTTTTTTCTTTATAAAACAAGTTGTAAACCGGTAATTGATGCCCATGGGTTTAACTTTGACATTTACATTTACAGAGCATATCAAGGGGTTTTCATCATCAATTTGGACCGTTTAGATTGATTTTGGGTGGAATAAATCTAATTTAATTTTTTTTAATATTCTAATTAACTTTTTAATTAACTTTACCCCACCTAGTGGGATAAAGACTTGTTGTTGTTGTTGTTGTTGTATTCTAATTAACTTTTTAGTTTAATATGCACAAAATCTAAAATAAGGATATTTATATAATTGCCACTTTTTTTTAAAAAAAAATTGGACGGCTTATATCTCATCACAACAAAGAGCACATAATGAGTATTAAATGTAGATCCTTTACCTTTAGCGAGGATATAGCTTAGTTATTGAGGCCTCATCAACTGATAATATTTCAGCAGTTTTACTATTTTGTTCACTTGAGCTTGCTGACACAGAATTGTACTCCTCAGATTTGATGTGTGATAAACTTTTGTTATTCATAAAAAATGCAGGTTGTAAGGGTTCTGGAAGAGAGAAAGAGTCGCTGTCAAGCATAAGCAAAACCGAAGCCATGGTTGGTCTATTAGCAGCCCTTTCTTGAACACAGAGTAAGCCAATGTGAATGCATCTCATTATTTCGCTTCTTGAACCGTCAGATAACGTGGAATCTACAATATTAGATGATGTCCCTTTCCTCCAGCTTTTCCATGCCTGCAAGAAGTTGTTCAATTGCAGAAAATTTTAAGTAATCTAATATGGTAAAAGAAAATGAGATAAATAATGAAAAGAAGGAAAACATACAAAGCTTGGAAGGTGATCAATATTCTCCTCATCATGGATGCCACCATTCTTTTGTCCTCTTACAATCTCTAGAATTAGTACACCAAAACTAAATACATCAGATTTTACAGAGAATCGTCCATGCTTTGCATATTTTGGTGCCATATACCCTCTGCACATTAAAACACAATCATATTCAAGAGCATGCTTGTTTTGTTATAGTCCTGTAGAGATAGAGTCTTTAGATGGCAAGTAGCTTCATCATATTGTTAAACTTACAAGGTTCCCACAATTCGATTTGTCTTGGCTTGAGACTCATCAATGGCAAATAATTTTACCATTCCAAAATCTAATATTTTAGGATTCATGTTTATATCTAATAGAATATTATTTGTTTTAAGATTTCGATAAATAATCCGTTGTTGAGATTTTTCATGAAGATAATTAAGTTCACAGGTAATGCCTTCTATAATTTTGAAACGTGCTTCCCAATCCAAACACACACACTTAAAAGGATCTACATGTTTCAAGTCAAGTTATAATCATATAAACAATTATTAAGATTGTTCCTTATTTATTCACACGACAAAAACTGAGGTGATTTTTGTTGAAAGAAAATTTCATACCGAAAACGAAGTGATCAAGGCTTCTATTAGGAAGAAGTTCATAGATAAGTAGTCGCTCTTTTTCTTCCAAGCAAAAACCAAGCAGGCGAACTAAATTTCGGTGTTGAAGCTTAGCCATTAATAGCACTTCATTCTTAAATTCAGTATCTCCCTGCCCAGAAACCCCAGACAACCTTTTGGCGGCAATATTTTGTCCACTGGAGAGCCTACCCTGAAATTGATCAAGAACCAAGATTTATTAGGATTGGACTTAGAACTGATATTTATCTTGGCATAACAGTGTTATCCTAACCTTATAAACAGGTCCAAATCCACCTTGACCAAGCTTATTTGCATCAGAGAAGGAATTTGTAGCGACTTTGATGGTGTCAAAGCTGAACTGCATTGATGCAACAGGCTCAATTTCAGCGTCAGCTTCAAGTTCATCTGGTAGAGAGGAATTTAAGCCATTGAGTTCAACAATTATCTTCTTTTATCCGTCATTTTTCTTGAGAGAGAGAGTCATTAGTCAGCTCATAAAATTTTTTGTCCCTGGATTTTTCATGGCCATCATATTGATTGGCCCCACTTGATTAATTAAAAAATCACAAAAAAAAAAAAATGTCATGGCATACTCTCACCATTAGATCGATATGTGCACTTACTGTGAAAAGCTGTTCTCAGCTTCCATCCTCGTGCAACATAAATCCCAATAAGGCTAAGCAGTACCACAAAGCCAACTACAGGCGCAGTTATCTCAATGAAAAGTCGTGATTTATTGTGTTTTCCTGAGAAAGAAAACCCTGGTTATTGAACGGACCAAAAAACAAAAAAAGATCTATAATGAAGCATGTTGGATGTTTAGGCTTTGGAGCCTAATTATTCTGCAGGACAAGTACTCAACTACTACATTTTTTAAACTCAAAGACCTCCCACGTGTGGCATTTATTAATGGGGGGAATGACATTTTAGGACCAATACTTCAACTTAATTTTAGTATGAGATAATTTTTTTTTAAAAAAAAATTTAGTTAAGAACCTTGGATACTTGATATTCTTAAAAAATTACATAATTAAATATTTCAGGATAATGAAACTATCAATCTCTCAAGTTTGCCTTAGTTATCAATTTAGTCTCTAAATTTAATTTTTATCAATTAATTCACTAAAAATTTCATATTCTTATTTGATCTCATTAGTTAAACAATTTTTCTACAATATGGAGAAATTAAAAGTTTCATTATCCCAATTTTTCCCCTTAAAATGCGTCATGTTAAATTTTGGAAGATCAGTTGTAAATTATTATTTAATACAATTGTGGATAATGAGTATCAAATTGGCATTTGATAATTTCAAGCTGAAATTTGGTCAGTTGGTTCATAACATCCAACTCATCATTTTCAAAAGTTAGATCGTTGATCCGTTGCCTAATGTGAGAATTATTCAGTTCGTTATTTGTATGGGATTTTCCTACGTTAACAAGATTGATTAATCTAATCCTAGGATTAGTAAGAGATTAGTGTTAGGTATAGTAATTAGTTATAATTAATATGTGTTACTATTAATTATCGTAATTGTGTTGTAGACAAAATAAATGATCACTTGTGTGTTCAAGGAACCTGACTATCAAAGAGTAGAGACAATCACTTCTTGATGTTATATCATGTGTTTTGTAATTAATTATATGAATTTTGAATTATGAAATATATATATTGAGAACCCATGTGTTAGATCAAACTCTATTGTGTTGAGAACACATGTTGCCAAGTAGGATATTAATTGTTTATGATAAAGTGTTTAGAGTAAAATGTATATTGAAAAGCATGAGTTTTAATGTGTGATGTATTTATGTGCATTGGCACTGTTATTAATTGCATGATTTGTTGGTACATGATACACAGAGTCATGTGTTGAATAAATCTTACCACATGGTATACTCCTATTAGGTTCAAAGGATGGTACAAATGGCTTGGATTAATTTATCTTTGACTAGGTGAACTAGAATATTAAGCATGGGGTATGAAAGAGATAAGGAGTTGTCATACCATATAAGTGTATTTACAAATTGAATATATATAACTGTTTAAAATGTATTTTTATTCCCACTTAGCAATCCATATATGTGACAACTTTACATGCTTTGTTTCATTCAAAAATTGGTTATTACGACCCTCGCGTCTCATTCCCAATAGTTATTGTTTTTAGGAAAAGGTCTAGCCAAATAAGTATCAAGAGAGTCATTAGGTGCATATTGACACCCTTGACCGATGTGGTTTCTCTCTATTTTTTTTTTTTGAAGCAATGTATAAAATATCAACTTATGACAGTCTGGTTATTATGAACATTTAGAATTTAATTTATTTTATGTTACATTTATTGGTCATGAAACTTTTGATTACTCCTCATGCTCTTAAAGGATTATTGTTTAATTATTTAGAAAATTCGATATGATTTAATTTTTAAATTGTTTATTTTAAAATTTGTTGGGAACTATAATATATTATTTTAAATGTTGTATATCCTTTTTAAAAGACTTGTTCAATAAGAGCATATTTTAGCACTTCTTATTTAGTTAAATTATGTTCTTAAATATCATGGTAGATTTTTTCTTGGATTTGTAAAACTATTTTATTGTCATGGTAGTTGATATTTATGAAATGTTTTAATTATAAAAAAATTTTAGTTCTACCATGATATATTTTCTAAATTATTATTTTGTTTCTTAATAAAAAACCTAACCACAGTAAGCTCTTTTTTATCATGGTAAATTTTTTTAATTTATGGTTCTATTTTTTTACTATGGTAAACCTTTTCATTATTATGATAGTATTTAAAAAAATATCTTTCACTTGTTAATATCATGATAGATATTTTTTCTATCATGATAGAAGTATTTTTTAAATTTTGAGTTTTTTCAATAATATTATTATCTAAAATGAAATAAATTTGATATATGATTGAGGGATGTTTCAAACACACTTTCCAAGGTGGCCAAGTTGAAGCATGAATCCTTGTAAGAAACAACATATTAACTATAAAGAGAGAGGGAGGAGGCGGAGGAGAGAAGAGAGTGAGACATGGAAGGAAAAAGAGGACTAGAAGTTTGGAGAAGCAGAAATGATGGGCAGCACACTGTCTAAAGTGACACTACGGGGTGATAATACCTCAAATTTAATTATTTAAGTTTTAAAATATACTAATTATAAGTATGGGGTTCAAATGGCCCCTGAATTTATAATCCAGAGTTCAAATTAATATTAACTTTTTACATGGAACATTTTAGAAGGAAGAGTAGTACATAATTTAACATGATTATTAAGAAGTAAAAGTCCTTTACCAGCCTTTTGAAATTTTTAGGCCCCAAACTAAACAAAAATTATATACTAGAGGGTATTCTTGTCTTTATATATTTTTATTCACTATTGAAATACCCTTTCCTCAAGTAAGATTCCATTAACTTACTAATAAATTAGGCATCTTCAAAATCTATAAATAATACATAATTAATTAGATTAATGGATTGCAATGATAAGAAACAGAGGATGGGGAGAAAAGAAAAAAAGGGTTAATGTAAAAAATACTCATTAAGTGATTGGTCAGGAGTATCCAATAGCTTAAATTGAAAAAAATGGCAAAAATATCCATAACGTTATCAGAATTGGTATAAAAATGACTAAATCATTAACTTTTCTTTAACGTCGTTAGTTTTTTGTGTTAAATGCAGATTATGCTTACCACGTGTCAGTCTTTACTGATATTGACTAAACAAGGGGGCAAAAATACCCATGAAGTCATTGGCCAAAGCATTTATTAGCATAAAGTGAGAAAAAGGATAAAAATACTCATAACGTTATCAAAGTTGGTGTAAAAGTGACTAATCTATCAAATCCATTAAATATTGATCGTTTAGTTGACATCTAAACAGAAGTTGACCATTTTTCACTGACATGAACAAAAAATATTCCCAGGTAAAATTCTATGAAAATTGATCGATCACTGTATGAATATCATGTGAAAAATATCATTTTGATCAAACATCAAGTTAAATCGCTTGCTTCTTTGTAACAGTGACAAAAATCATTTGAGAATTTTGAACCTATCATAAATGAAATTGCTTAATGTGTCAATGTTCTTAAAGTAGGCAATGTAGGAGGTGTGCTTAGTCTTAATTTTTGATTGTGTATAACTTATCTTATTATATTAAATATTAAATTTTACAAACAATAAAAATGAGTGGGGAGGGAAGGGGTGGGATACATGGTGATAAAATAAAAATCATGTGACATGAATTTTAATGAATTGATCACTATTGCACCTATAAAAATAACATTATAAGTATTTATACGATAATCGATCAACCTTCGTAAAAATTCACTTAGGAATATTTTTTTGTCTATTTTAATAAAAAATGGTCAACTTTTGCTTAGGTGTTAGCTAAACGGTCAACATTTAAGAGATTTGATATATTTGTCACTTTTGCACTAATTTCAACAATATTATCGGTGTTTTTATCTTTTTCTCATTTTAGACTACTTAATGTTTCTGGCCGATGATTTTGTGGGCATTATTACTCTCTTTTTTAATCTACATCAATAAAGATTGACATGTGATAAGCACAATCAACAATTAACATTGAAAATTAATGACGTTAGAATAAAATTAACAGTTTAATAATTTTTATACCAATTTTAATAATATTATGAATATTTTTATTTTTATTTGTTTATTTTAAGCTACCAAGTATTTTTAGCCGATATTGTTGCAGTTTAGCCTAACAAGAAATGATACCTTGACATAGGTCGAACGAGGAGAAACCAAAAATTTGAATAACCAACAAAGTAATTTTAGAAAGGTTGAAAAGTACCCTGTGACGTCGTTATATTGACGGAAGGAGCAGAAAGCAGCGGCGCCGGCGCCGGTGCCGGTGCCGATACTGATACCGAAATTGGTACATCAGCCGCGATTTCATAGAACCTGTGGCTCTCAAATCTGATGCTGCAGCTCGGTTTAACAACTCGACCTCCTGTGCTACCCTTACAACATTCTGGGATTCTTGAGATCGCCCCATCCAAGCAATTTCGACACTCCGGTTCATTCAAATCAGGCATGCACTGAGCAACACCGTATATCTTTCTCCTGCTCGATCCTGCATCAGTATTCCCGGCTGCGAATTTCCAGCGAGAGTCACCGGACGCTGCTTGCCGTGTCAGACTCCCAAGTAAGCCATTCAGAACTTGCTTGTACTGCTCCCAATCTGTTATATTATCCGTTACGCTCCTATTGTAGATAGTGAAATCAAGAGTGGGGACGACACCGAATATCACGTAATCTGAGTAGAACAATAGGCATTCATCATGGATTGCAATTGCGGTGGTGTATTTATCACACGATTGTGTGATGGTTGTGGAATTTCTGAGGCATGCACGGCAAGTGCTGGGAGTAACATCTCCTCGGCAGAGTCCAATTCCGTAGACTGTGTCAGGGGATTGGCCGTAAGAGAGATTGTAGAAGCCATAGTTGACGTTAGGGTTTGAAGTTAGTTTTGATAGGAGGATATTGAGGTTGAACTGGTAGGTGCTGTTTGGGGCGTAGGTTCCATAGGAAGTGAAGCAGTAATCTTCTGGGTAATCTGATTGGCTGGTGCATCTGGAAACGAGAATGAGGAAGAGACAGAGAATGGAAATGTGTCTGAAAGAAGCAATAGCCATTGGATGGGTGGCGCTTCTCTGAGTGATATGTGTTGTGGGTACTGAGGAGACCTTATCTAAAATGGAAGATGGAGCTTCTCTTCAGTCAAGACTCGAGAGCCTTTAGTCAACGAAAGGACATGATGAGCTTTCCGCGTCCGTGCATGGACTTTTACCTCCTTGTCATTTGGTTCAGAAAAATATCAGGAGGGGCCTCTGACACGAAATAGCTTCTCCGAACTGAGTGGAGGGACCAGACCACTGCCATTCTAAATTCATTGACTTGAATTTGCTGATTTAGATTTTAGAATGGGTGGTCTTTAAAAGCATTTTTTATCTTTTATAAACACCTTCAATTAAGATAATTAAGTTGTTAAATATTTTCTCCATCTTAAATTATAAATTACTTTTAAAAAAATTAATCTTTTAAAATATAAAACATTTTAATAGACTTATTTTAATATTATCTTTTCTCTCTCTTTATTTATTAAGTGTATATTCAAAATTATTAAATAAAAGACATTTTTATTTTTTAAAAAATAAATTTGTTAAATATATTTAATAAAATATATCAGTATGTGAAATTTTTTTAAAAAATATTTTATAATTAAGGTTGAAAGGAGTATATCATAAAATTAAAAATATTTTAAATTTACCACTACTAAAAAAATATAAGTTTAAAAAATAAAGAAATTTTTTTTGGAATATGCTTCATTCTCTTTCATGGGAAACAAAGTTTTGGAATGCGAGAGAGAGAAAAGCAAAATATTCTAAAAATCATATAAAAATTAAATTAGAATGAAATTTTCCTTCAAGTAATTTGCAAGGGGTTAAAAGAGGAAAATGTTAATTAATAATTTTTTATGTGACTTACATTGAGAAATAATAAATTCTTCTAGAAGGCACCATAGAATTTGATAAGAAAAGTAATGTTAAGATATCAATAAAGTTCCAAAATTTAATTACCAAGCAAGTAACATGCTTGAAAAATTCAACTAGAGATGCAATTAACATGAACTAGATTATTGAAACCTTTTGATAAAATTTGTTATAATCAGATAAACAAAATCCTTCTTACATATATTCAATTGTATAAAACAAAAAACAAAAAAACATATATCCGATTGTAGAAAGATTTCCCAAAGATATGAAAAAAAATAAATCCATATCCTGAATAAATATATCCAGATCTGACTTTTCAGTATCTCTGATAACAATTGCTACATCCTCATCGAGGGTATAGATCAGTTATGGAGACCTCATTTGCTGATAGTGTCTCATCATATTTGCTTCCTTGCTTTTCTGAGCTTGTTGAACGAAAACCATACTCCACATGTTGGACATCTGATGGGAAGCTTCTGTGATTAATAAAAAATGCAGGTTGCATGGGAAATGGAAGACAAAAAGAGTTGCTGTTAAGCATAAGAACAATGGAAGCCATGGTTGGTCTACAAGAAGCCTTTTCTTGGACACAAAGTAAGCCAATGTGAATGCATCTCATTATTTCGTTTCTTGAACCATCTTTTAATGTGGAGTCTACAATATCAAAGGCAGTGTCTCTCATCCAGCTTTTCCATGCCTGCATGAAGTTGCTTAATTAGTTCAAAGCTTTTCAATTATTCCTTAAGCATAAATTTATATATGTAATGACTGATTCTCTAAACTGATAGTTCTAACGTAACATTGAGAAATCACGATAATGAGGTAGAAAGGCGTACAAAACTTAGTAGATGCTCCACATTTTCTTTGCAGCGAAAGCTACAATTCTTTTGGCCACTTATTATCTCTAGAATCAATACACCATAACTAAAGACATCTGATTTTACTGAGAATTGTCCGTATCTTGCATATTCTGGTGCCATGTATCCACTGTATGTCATTGTCATCAATATAATCATTAGTATATCCCTTGACAATCATATTCAACACTTTCTTGTTTGTTATGGATAATAATCTATATACCCATGCCATAATTTGATACTTACCGTGTTCCTACTATTCTATTTGTATTGACTTGAGTGTGATCTGAAGCAAATAGTCGTGCCATGCCAAAATCAGATATTTTAGGATTCATCTCTAGATCTAAGAGAATGTTACTTGGCTTGAGATCACGATGAATAATCCGTTGTTGAGATTCTTCATGAAGGTAAAGAAGACCTCGAGCAATGCCTTCTATTATTTTGAAGCGAGTTTCCCAATCTAATTGTGAACGTTTAGAAGGATCTACACAGTCAAGTTAAAATAAATTAGTTAAAAGTATAGTTAGCATAACAATTTACAAAAGTCATGTATGAAAGAAAAGAAGTAACGAATTTTTGGCTCAAGAAAATTGACTCACCAAATATGAAGTAGTCAAGACTTCTATTAGGAAGAAACTCATAAATTAATAGCCGTTCATTTTGTGTTAAGCAAAAACCAACGAGTCTTACTAAATTTCCATGCTGAAGTTGGGCCATTAATAACACTTCATTCTTGAACTCAATATGTCCTTGCCCAGAATTCGTAGACAATCTTTTTACTGCAATGTCTTGTCCATTGGAGAGCCTACCCTGAAGTCGACCAACAACTAGGATACATCAATATTCAACCTTGAGAACACAGACACACACACACCCCTCAACGCGAGTTTTATCTCTCTCTATACCTTGTAAACATGTCCAAATCCACCTTGTCCAAGCTTGTTTTCATCCGAGAAGTTATCAGTAGCAGCTTCGATGGTCTCAAATGCACATTGTATTGACTCAGCAAGTTCAATGGCATTGTTAACTTCAGATTCGCCTAGAAATAGGAATTTAAGCTATTCTTCAAATGAAATTTAGTTCAGAATGTACCAAGATTAACTTTTGCATGAGAATAAATGAAATAGAGATAAAAAAGTGAGATTCAACTCTTTCTCTTCTTTCTATTTTCCCTTTCGAAACAGGATCCTAATAAATAGTGGATTTGAATTCCCAGATGTTCAGGAGGAAAAAATGGAAGACAAGTGTAAAAGAAAAGGCGAACCCCACTTCTCGAAGGTTCATGGTCACAAAAACTGAAATTTGCTATTGCAAATGAAATGGACGAGGAAGAGGGAGAAATTAGAACCTCAAGTAGGTCTTACTTTCCTCCTCTTTCTATCTCTTTTCAAAAGCTGAAAGAAATTTAACCACGCTTTGATTTCCATCTAGATTGTGGGCAATAAGAAAATCAATATGTAAACTTACTTTGAGTATGTCTTCTTCGGTTCATTCTTTCTCTTACAAAGACCCAAACGATATAAAGCAGCACGATAGAGGCAAGAAAAGGCACAACTATAGCGACAACTGTTATTAATGTCTTGTTCTTTCCTGAAAAGAAAAGGTTGCCAAAAGAAAATCTTCAAGAACAAAAGTTTTGAAGCCTAATTTAATGTCTGACTGTGAAAAAAATGCACCCTTTCCTTTCATAAATGGAAAGGAAAGCCCCAGCAGAAAGTTATCATTTGAGGTGGAGATGATGATTACAAGAAAACAGAGAGATGAAAGCAGACTTGACGAAGCAGAAATCTTTCTCCATCAAACTTCTCGTCATCTTGCCAGGGGACCAAATTTTCGCAGGGTAGGTTGACTGGTACATACCTTGTGAGGTTGACGACGGAGAAGAAGGTTTTGGCGAACCATCAGTTACAGGATCATAGAAGAGGTAATGCGATACCAAATGGAGCAGAGAATCAGATTCCAACGCCTCTGATATTGAACAATTTGAGTATCGTAGCTTCCTTCGGATTTGGACACAACTTTGGGAGAAGAATTGAGGCATTCCTGAGGCAACTACGGCATTCGTCTTGCGTAACCCCACCTCTGCACAGCCCAATCGCATTAACTCGGTCAGGATTTAGGCCGTGAGAGATATTGATCAAGTGATAGCTGTTGATTTTTGCGTCGGAAGTGAGCTGTGAAAGAAGGATATTAAGGTTTGTTTGGAAGGTGCTTGTACTTGTGTAGTAATCTTTGGAATCGAAACAGTGGCTATCTCGGGAATCGGGAGTGCCGGCGACGAGAAAGGGAAGATGAGAAAGGAGGGTAACGGAAATGGTAGAAATTTCCATATAGAGTGGGTGAAAAAAATGAGCTTTCATCACTTCAACGGAGAAATGTACTGCTTCTCTCTCGTAGACTTTTTCCGGACACTTGATAGCCATTGTCACCGTCTTTCATTGGATGGGTGTCATTCATTGGATGGGTTGTCTGCAGCGAAGTTGCTTTGAGCTTGCTTACCGATCACATTCAGAATTTAAGGTAGTATTATATATTATATTTATTAAAATAAAAATTTATAAAATAGTTTTAATAAATTTTTTATGTTTAATATAATTTATATTTAATTTAAAGGATCTAATTTAATGTTATAATTTATATATATTAATTATTTAGTTGTACTCCATACAGTTTAAATTAATTAATTTAAATAATTAATATATAATTATAAAAATTTTAATATTAAATTAATCTCTTAAAATTAAATTTAAATCAAAATAAATATAAAATAAAAATATATAATGCTGCTTTACATTTGGACCATTCAGATGGTCTAAATTTTATCACATAATGCTCATCCTCGTAAACTGTGATGAGCTAAGAAACCAAAACTACATCTAAAATCGTCTTGTTTTGTTTTTATTCTCCTCAGCTTTCTCTCGTTGTGGCAATAGTTCGATGTACTATTTGCTAATCAAATGATATTTTAACCATTTCATAATTAATAATGACTTTAAGCCAATAACAGAATCAAAACTTAAAAAATAAAATTAAAATTAAAATTCATATATCAATTTGTCTGTTTGTATGAAAACAAAGTTTGCTTTTTATCAATATAATTTCTTATAATATATTTTTGTTTTTTAATTTTTTAACACTTCGGAGCCTATCTTTTTACCTAAATAATTATATTCATTTTCATTTTAAACTAAAGGGATTGAATTGAATTCGAATTTAAGGAACTAAATTAATAGAAATTAAATTTGAGGGTTTAAAAATTACATTATACTTTATTTTTATTTTAAAATTTCCATCATGTTGCAAGAAAGGTTCTCCCCACGATATTCCTATACTAAAGGATCTGAGTATATTAATTGGTAATTCAAGCCAAACTTGATGAGTCAGCTCAAATAAGTTTGAAAAATTTTAAAGTCAAACTTGAAAGTTTAGAAAATTTTCTTTGCTCCAAGCTTATTTAACTTATTCAGGCTATGCAAATGAGCTCAAACAAATTTGTGCCATGTCCGAACCAGTCCAGAATTGATTTAGTTGTAACATTCAAATTTACTTTGTGTTTTTTTAAAAATATAAATTGGGGTATTTTAAATCAAATCTGAGTAAGCTCCGCCGGTTCCAAAGCACAAAGCATCGTGGCCTTGTGTAGGCGCTTTAGCGGGCCCTAAACAGAGCAAACATTTAGTCTAAGAACCTAGGCATGCTATCCAATTTGTGATTTCAAGGTGGCAATACATGCTCTCACATGAAATGGGCTTATAAATTTAAAGAACTCTCTTAAATCTCATTTAACAATCTAGTCTTTCAGATAAGCTCTCTCTCATGATTGTCTCCTTTTGGTCACGACACATTGATAGATTTGTTGAGGAGCCAATGACAATCATCTATCTTAGCGTTCATGTTTCGTTCATTTGCTTTGACATTAGTTTTCGGGCAGAGGAGAAATTTTGGAGACCATTGTCAATTTTTCAGAGGACTGCGTGTTTCTTATTAGTGCCTTTGCTAAATTATGGGTGTCTATCTGGTAATGAATAACAACTTCACTTGATAACAGAATGTTGTTGGCATGGCATACAAACGAAAGTGACAGTGACAATTTCTGCAAGTCAACTAACCTTGAATAATCAGAATGACTACTGTTTTTATTCACTGGATGACCTAGTAGAGTTTGTTATGGATGGAGTTCTTAGTATACCCAACCTGCAAAGAGATAATTTCTGCACTGTTCCCATGATATGAAATTCTTTATTTACAATACAGAGAACTTTTGAATTAAAATACATTACTTGCATCTTTTCCTGTTTATGCACTGAAAATTCTATGATTTTCTTTTTTTAAAAATAAAGCACTGTTATATTGGTGGAATAACAAATATACCAGCAATTATGATCAAGAATGTCACCTCTACAACTCAAATTATCGAGGACATATATCAGTTATTGAGGCCTCGTTTACTGATAATGATTCTACAGATTTTCTTTTTTTCTCACCGGAACTTGTTGACATAGATCTGTAATTCCCAGATTGTCTTCCTGATAAACTTGTGTCATTCATAAAAAATGCAGGCTTCATGGGCGCTTGAAGTGAGAAAGAGTGACTGCTGAGCATAAGTACAAGAGAAGCCATGGTTGGTCTCTTAGCAGCTTTTTCTTGAGCACACAGTAAACCGACGTGAATGCATCTCATTATTTCATTTCTTGAGCCATCTGTTAATGTGGGATCTATAATGTTAGAGGCTGTCCCTTTCCTCCAGCTGTTCCATGCCTGCAAGCAACAAGTTCCTCAATTTTAGAAAGTATTAGTCCAAAGCTTAATTTATGTTTCATGTAGACCGATAATGAGTAATTTCTTAAACTCAATTTCTAAGACAAGGAGGATAAATAATGAAAAGGCAGAAAACATACCAAACTTGGTAGATGCTCGACATTCTCCATATTATGTAAGCCACCATTCTTCTGGCCACTCACAATCTCTAGAATTAGCACGCCAAAACTGAAGATATCAGATTTCACTGAGAATTGTCCATGCCTTGCATACTCTGGTGCCATATACCCACTATATGTTAAAGTGATCACATACAATAAGTAACACTTCTCTTGACTATCATATTCAAGTTTTTTCTTCTTTCTGGTCTAGGGCACTTAGAAACTAATTAGACATGCCATGTTTTGATACTTACTAGGTCCCCACAACTCTATCCGTATTGGCTTGAGTTTGATCCATAGCAAATAGTTTTGCCATGCCAAAATCTGATATTTTTGGATTCATGCTTGCATCTAAGAGAATATTACTTGCTTTAAGATCACGATGAATAATTTGTTGTTGAGATTCTTCATGAAGGTAAAGAAGGCCTCGGGCAATTCCTTTTATAATTGTGTAGCGCGTTTCCCATCTCAATTGTTCACGTCTGATAGGATCTATATTTCAGTCCAAGAGAAACATGCAAAGTAGAGTCAGAATATTTTCTTATTTAGTCTGCAAAAAAAGATAATGAACATTGTTTCCCATGTAGAAATAGAATGTCTAATTTACCAAATATAAAGTGATCGAGACTTTTATTAGGAAGAAACTCATATACTAGAAGCCGTTCCTCTTGTTTCAAACAAAAACCAAGGAGTCTAACTAAATTTCGGTGTTGAAGCTTGACCATTAATTGTACTTCATTCTTAAATTCAATGTCCCCTTGTCCAGAATCCCTAGACAACCTTTTTACTGCAATCTCTTGTCCATTGGAGAGCTTTCCCTGAAAGTAGGCCAACAAGTATCAGAATTTGACTGGAGATGATGGGTTCATAATAATGTTAGTGGTGTATCTGTCTACCTTGTAAACTGGTCCAAATCATCCTTGTCCGAGCTTATTTGCATCAGAGAAGTTATTTGTAGCAACTTCGATGGTGTCAAATTCGAATCTTATTGACTCAGTATGCTCAATTGAATCATCAGCTTCAGTCTCACCTATGCAAAATGATTTTAAGCCTTTTTCCTTAGATATTATTTAATTAAAGCTGTAATTAAGTTCAGCAGAACAAATGGCTTCAAAAAGTCAAAAGAAATTTAATAAATTTTGACTTTGCTCAACATTGTCAAGTTGTCAGCAATAATTGACTTGTACTTACTTGGAAATTTTCTTCCTTGCTTTCTCACTCTCACACAGATCCAAACAAACGCAAGCAGCACAACCAAGACGGCAGTAGGCACAACAATGGCAATGATAATCTCTGATTTTTTTCCTGGAAAAATAAAATCCCTGTTCATTGAGAGAGATAATGGCAAAGAACATTGATTTTGAAGCCTTACTTATTCTCCAGGTTTCTGCTAAAGTAAAAACTACCCATTCCTCCCGGCTGGAATGGGAAATCTCAACAAAGGGAAAGTTTTGGAGGTTTATCTGCTAATGAAAGCACCTTTTGAGGACGTTGTGGCAGCAGATGGAGGAGGTGATGGAGATGTAGTGTTGTTGGATGGAGGAGTTGATGGAGATGTAGGAGGAGGAGGAGGAGGAGGAGTAGGAGACTCTTCCGGCGACGGTGCTGATAATGGTGCATCAGCTGCACTTGCATAGAATCTGCTACTTTCATATCTAAAGTTACAGATTGGCGTAATAACCCTACCACCTTGCCTGTTATTACAGCAATTTGGAATTTGCGAGATAGCCCAAACCAAGCAGTTGTTGCATTCTGACCCATTCAAATTAGGTGTGCACTGAACGACAGCATATATTTTTTGAAGGTCAGGTCCGTCTTCATTTCCTGCAGCAAACTTTAGACTTGACTCACCAGATGCAGCTCTGCTACTCAGATTTCGCAGCAATCCTGTTAGGACCTGATTGTACTTGTTCCAATTTGTTGCAGTGTTCACGCTCCACATATGGACAGTAACTATAGGATCTACCTTATTGCCTAATATTGAGGTGTCTGAGTAAGATAACATGCATTCATCGTACATCCCAAAAGCTTCCTTCTGATCTGGACATAAAAGTGGCAGCAGGACTGATGCATTTTTAAGGCAGCTATGGCAGAAATCTGACATAACATCTCCCCTGCATAACCCAACAGTGTAGACTGTATTTGGGTAATTACCATGAGAGAGATTGTAGAAGCCATAATCTATTTGTTTGTTGGAAGTGAGATTTGATAAAATGGTATTGAGATTGGTCTGGTAGGTGCTGTTTGCTGTGGTGTTACTGCTGGTGTTGCAATAATAGTATCGAAATTCTGGTTGGCTGGTGGCTTGATATACTTGAGTGACAAGAACACACAGAAATTGAAACAATGCTAAATAAGTAGCTCTGGCCATTGAACTTGTCTGAGTATTATAGCTTTCAGGTAAATTTAAACTCTTTCAGCCGGGGGGGGGGGGGGGTTCTTGTAAAGCACCCATCAATTTCATTAATAACATCTTTATCATTGCAGATTTGACTTGACTTTTTCTTGGTGGAGCCACATTTTCGGATGCCAAAGGCAGAGTTATTTGTGACTGTCTTGCCGCGTAAACTCATGTCCCTGTCAAACAATGTACCAAAAAAATAAAAACCATCTACACCGTAGAAAGTATTGAAGAAGTCATAAATATGGTAATTTATTTATCAAACTCAGAAAAAAAAATTAAAATAGGAACATAAAATGTGTATGGTTTGGTTCAACAATCTATTAACCGATATTATTGACTATTGTAGATTGACTTCTCTAGTTCCCTGTCATCCAGATAATAAGTGTAAAACCAAAAATTTTGGTGCGGGGTTAGTAAAATGCCCTCAAATATATTTCACAAAAATTTTTATTTTTGTGTATTTTTTAAATGTATGAATATAGAAAATTTAATATATATTTGTCACATGCCATGATGAAGAACTGTGCCTTTATTTACAAGTATTATTGATATGATCATTATTTTTATAAAATATTGAAAAGTATTATCAGCAAGGGAGTTTTCTGTGACTGTCTCACCGCGTAAACATAGGGCCAGTCGAGCAATAGAAGTGGCGTGTCTAATAATCAAAATCGTATGGTCAACAAAAAAGTCAAGCAATATAAGTGGCATAAAAATTAGGATTTGAATCTTCAGTTGAGGTGTGTAAATTTCTGTAAAAAGTTTTTAATATTCTTATCATTTTATTTTTATAAAATATAAAATATTTTTATTTTTTTAAAAGGGCAAACTTCACTGAAATTTATTGACTGTAATTTTAGTGAATTTAAATTCTAAAAATTATTGTGAGGTTAAAGCATTCAGGAACTGTTCAACCTGTGTTTCAAGTCTTTTTGTTGAAAAGTGCGGAGCAATCCGGCTTACACAACTCATCTTTGAAATTTGTCACGGATATGATATTTTCTTATTTCTTATTAAAGTCTCGTTTTTGAAAACGTGATGGAATTGGGAATTCTTTTTGAGTTTTTTCTCATCAGGAACGCTAGCCAAAGTCAGAGGGATACAGTTATAACGTAAGAAGCAAACAAAAGATTAGCGAGACAAACCCCCACTATGGCCAAGTAGCAGTAAATCTTCGCATTCTCTAAGGGATTAAGGAGTAACAACATCTCCTTAAAGAATTGTAAGCCATGCGAGCCAAAAAATATTCACAAGACATTGCCTTGCGTGGAGCATAAAAAAGCTCAAGACTCTTATAATTAGCAATCAATTTTTTGTACTTCAGACACGTCCTCATAATATGGATGATCAGTATGAACACCTCCATAGACATAGAGAATGGCATTGAGAGAATCAAAATATATAACCGCTTGTTTAAGATTCAGGCTCAAATGCAGTTTTGCACCATATTTAATAGCTTTGATTTTTCCAATAATAATTAGTAGATGGCCCAAATTGCAAAGAAAACCACTCAATCACTCGCTTTCAAGGTTTTGCGCTAATCCACCACAAGTTGAACAAATTTGAAATTAAATTGAGGAAGCATCAATATTTATTTTGAGTGTACCTTGCACTGATGGAACCCATTTGTATTCATAATCGTCTCTTGGAGTGTCATGTGGCAATTTGATGCTCTGAGTCTCTTTCCTCCATCAATTTTCTTCTACAAGCATGTAAGAGGAATAAAGAATTCAATCAAAACAAGATGCACATGACAAGGTACAAAGCCTGTGACCAGAAATGAATGATATCATATCTTAAATCAAAATATTAATATTTGAGTTTATAAATCCATTCATTTTATTTTATATTGTTTATTAAATTTAATTTTATGAAGGTGCTATTAATTCCACAGCTTTTTATTATAATTCCACAGCAATATAAGCATTAAGAATTTTATGGGAATTACTTCCATAGCCTTTTTTTTTTGACCAACCATACCTTTTTATATTATTTGAAACTAGTGAATGACATATTATTAAAAAAATGCAACATATAATAAAGATAGATATCACCAAATTAGATTTGAATTTTTAAATAATTTCTAAAAGGCATGGTATTGGGAGAATAAAATATGTTATTTATATTTTTATTGCATTATTTAAATTTTTAATAAACAATGGAGTAACAACTTATAAATGACAGAGGAATGATTTGCCCCTAATTTAGGTCAAGTAGTACCATTGATTTTGAACTCATTTATTATATAAATTATTTCTTTAATTTTTGAAATAATGTAATGTGGTCCCTACTATTAACAAAACTTAACTTCAACTGTTAAAATTATAGAAATGACCTCAAAAATTATAAAAAAAAAGACTTAAAAATTTCAATAAAAGACCAAAAGTTATAGACAGTGATACAAAAAATTAGAAAAAATAACTAAAAAATTTTTTAGTCATTTTCTGTAATTTTTTAGATCATTTTTTGATTAATTAATTATTAAATTTAACTTTGTTAATGACAGAGTTCAAATTACATTGTTTTCAAAAGTCGAGAGAACAATTTGCACGTTAAATATGTTTAAAGGTCTATGGTGCATTTAGATCTAAAATTTAGAAAATAATTTGTTTATTTACCCAAATATAAATTTAAATATTTTTATTTATGCAGTTTTAAAATTATTTATTACCATTTTAATAATGTAAAATTAATTATGGTGTATGTTGCCATACATTTTGTAATAAAATATATTGTTTTAATTTTTATATAGGGTTAATAAGCAAAATAGACTCTTAAGTATTGCATGAAAAGTGCCCTGGATATAAACTCTTAAAATATACAAAATGAACTCTAAATTTTTAAATTTATAGTAAATTAAACCCTAGAATTATATTTTTGTTAATGTTGCTATTGTTCACCGTTACTATTCCTTATGGGCCCTAATTAAATGTTGATGTGGTGGTCTCTTGCTGATGTGCATTTGTTAATTAACACCATAAACCCTATACTATTACATGAGTAGTTCTAGACCTTAAACTTTGAAATTTCGAGCAAATTACTCCTACTATTTATGTATAGAACATTGACTATTATATAAACTAAATTAGCTTTAGTATGGTGTAACATTCTAGAAATTTAACTCGAATAACTAAGCTTAATGAGGGTAAGTAAGTTTATTGATATGTTGTGTGGTCAAAGAGGCCTAATTAGTGTGTTTGATTGTAATTTCAGCATTAAATGCGAGTCCAAAGTGAAGTCGGGCCATCTAGGCATCAAAAGGTGAGAAAGAACTAAAGTAAAGTCCTATGTGCCACATGTCGTGGCGTGAGGGATGTCCATCACGACGCATAGAGGCAACCAACAAAAGATGTTCTACTTAAACCAGTTCATGTCTGTTCGAAAAAATAGAAGAGAGAAGAGGGAGGAACAAAGAGTACACCCATTGCTTTTTTAGGGCATGAACTTAGACCATTGAGGACAATTTGGAGTTTCATAACATACAAGGCAAGTATATTATGCCTTCCTCATCCCTTTCCTTCCATTTTATGAGGATTTAAGTTAGGTTTGAGTTGAAATAATGATTTTCAGTCCATGTGAGCCATGGGTCCGAACCCATTGACTAAAATAGATATAATGGAAGTTGTTTAACGTATTTAAATTCATATAAATAGTTTTGTGAGTTGTTAGACATTGAGGGCCATTAATATCTAAAAATTTGTATTTATGTGGGTTGTTAGGAGTATTTAATGGCTATTAATGGTGATTGTTAACTTAGTAATGACAATATGGATTATTAGAACTTAGTAAACCTAATGGATATAATTATAAGTGAATTTATAATTTTGATGAAAGGAAGAATGTCGAGTTGAATGTTGGAAATTACTCATAAGGGGATATTGATGAATGTCCTTGTATTTGGTTGTAAATTATCTAATTTTATGCACCATTCAAGCTATTTGGCAAGCTTTGGAAGTTGTGTTTTAAGGGTAAATATTTAATCTCTCAAAGGTTTAAGGTAGCTGGGAAAAAATCTAATTTGTATAGTTGTTTATAATTAGTTATTTGTTGAATTTAGTGATTTAGAACTTGTTTGGTGTTTGAAAACTATTGATACAAATTTTGGTAATGTGATGATGTATATGTGTGGAATTGTCTTGCATTATGGAGAACTATATGCATGTTATATATATATATATATATATTTGACTAGCAATGATGATGAGAACATGATATTATGAAAATAAGAGATATGTGGTATTTGGCATGTGGAGTGTGATGTGTATGTGATTTTTGATAAGTGGATTAATTAGGTGACTGAAAGAAAATTGTGTGAGTTAATGTAATATGTTGAATTATGTTAAAAATGACATAGTATATGTCAATATGTGTATAACATGATCATTTACAAGAGTTTTTCCTAAGAAGAGGAGTAGATTGGTAAATCCGCATGGTAGTGGCAACTTATCGTTAGAATTGAAAGCTTACCTTGGCACCGACCATTGGAATTGAGAGGTAGCCATTGTCTCATAGTTGATTTAAAACTGTCTTACTTATTCTTTAAGGGACTAGAACCTAACTAGTCTCTATCGTTTCATGAGAAGGCTAGATTAAGGGTACGACACCCTATGGTTGTTAGTATTAGGGAAACTGCTGTAAATAAGTGAGTAAGTTAATCCTAGCCTGGCAGCTCCTCACAAAGTGGAAGGTTGATTTAGTCTAAGTTAAGGATACAACTATTGATAACCACTGGTTTCACGTTGGATGTAACATGGGGTATAAGATTGGCATTGATCATGCATTTAGTTCTCGTCACATGGTTATTATTATTGTGATTCAGTATGTTGCAGGGGCACATGGTTATTATTGTTGTGATCCCAAGAAGTGCATAATTGCAATATGTTCCAATGATATGTGTTGCATGCTTCATCACATGATTATTATCTTTGTGGCTGAGGCTATATGTAATTTTATGCACAATGAGTGAGTTTATTACTGTAGGCTAGGTTGACCTTAATTACTAAGTGATTGTACTCACCCCTTATTCTTTAATTTTATAAGGCCTAGCTAATCGTATCAGGATTGGAAAAAACGAGCAGAGGCCTAGGATCGAGTGAAAATCATATCAATAGGCCTCTCAATTTACTTATATGTGTATTGTGATAGTTAATTTGCTAACTAGGATGTCATTCTATTCTTTTGATTACTTGCATTATGATTGAGAGAATGTTTAGTGTATTTTGTACCCTGAGCTATTGATATGTGGTTGTAAAGTCTAAATAAGGCCGAAGTACTAGTGCAAGTAGGGTAAAGTACATTTAGATTGTTTTGGATGAAAATTAATGATTTTATACAAGTTATCTCCCCCTTTTTATTTTTGTGAAACAAGGGGTTGAGAGATGAGTTTGTGTAATATGTGTATTGGAATGGCTGTGGTGTGTTGCATGAGTCTAAAATGGTCCATTGAGTGAGGTGTAAGGGTAGGTGTTGGCTTTAGGCACATGTGTTATGGTTTGAACCCTAGTTGTAAGTTGTTGTGAAAAAGGAGTAAGTTTTGGAAAGAGTGTCCAAC
The DNA here is from genome assembly GCF_029017545.1 of Prosopis cineraria. NCBI lineage: Eukaryota > Viridiplantae > Streptophyta > Magnoliopsida > Fabales > Fabaceae > Prosopis > Prosopis cineraria. The sequence goes on along the minus strand of NW_026555670.1, from coordinate 2,065 downwards.
TTTTGATAGAAATATAATTTGATTGTAAAACTTATGCCATTAGTTAGAGTGAAGAGAAAGCTCTCTGTAGACACCTAGATCACTTCAATTAGACGTCGGATGAAGAAATAGGACATATTGGAAGTTCGTTTAGGTGCTGTCATATGATAATAAAGTTTGCTATCAAAATTCATGCAATACACTGCGGAGTATGGCACAAAAAAACACAAGTGGTGGCGCACCTGTAGTAAGCTGTGGCACATATCTAGGTCATCCTCATGTAATAGTTTAAGGTTTGTAACTCTAATTAACAAATAACACATCAATAAGAGACTACCATGTCAACATTTGATTGGGCGCCATGGTAAACAATAATGACGTCAATAAAAAGTTAATGATAGGGTTTAAGTTACTATAAATTTAAATTTTAAAATTTATTTTCCACATTTTAAGAATTTCGAATCTAAGGCACTTTTTCAAAGTCCATTTTCTCATTTTTTCTTTAATCTAAGTCAAAGCTAGGAAGTGTATGGTTACAATATAACCTCCTATTACTTTTGCAGCTCATTGAGTTGCATTAGTTTCTCTCTCTCTCTTTCTTGCAAGTCTATTAAAGCAATCTATGCAATTTCTATCGTATGAGTTGGATTATTTTATTTCCTTAGCATCTTTCTTTCTTTTTCTTTCCTTTATATTTTTTTTTATCACTTGCTTTGATGGGATATCTTATTCTCCTTCCCTGTAACTCTTTTGAAAATACATTGCCAGAATGCCTTTTGTATTTAGGCTAGTAACCTTATGAGATTTAATTTCCAAGTAATGGGGAAGAGGCTCATTTTTCAAGCTACGTCTAAGGTCCAGTCCATTTATGTAATACTACTACTAGAGTCTCCAGTGGGGACATGGCAACTTTTTGCACGATTGATTTAAATTTTCCCTCGTCCTCTTTTTTTTTTTGACCAAACCCTCGTCCTCTTTCTCTGTTATTGTTTTTGTTATAAGTACAGTACATTCCATTCCCTCTTGTCATTTTTTCTTTCCTTACTTTTTTTTTTGCTATATGAAAAACAAAGCTGGACCATGAAGTGTTCTTAAATTGGTATTATTCAAATGAAAAAAATTAATCATTTAATTCTTATGATTTTAACCTACTTGTAGCTCAATTTTTAAATTTTGATTCATTGTAACTCAATCTTTATAGTTTTAATTAAGTTATAACTCAATCCCTGAACTTTGTCTTTTGCAATTGACTCACTATAATTTCAACCATTTAAATATTGATTCCTAAATTTTTAAAAAATAAAATTTTATAATATTTATAATATTTATAAAGACTAAAAGGGTTTAATAATTTAAAATATTAGTAATAAAATTTAAAAATATTATAAATATTTTATTACTAATATTGTAAATATTATAAATATTAAAAGTTCAAAATATTATAATTTTAATCTTTTAATCTTTAATTTTTTTTGGCCAATTAATCTTTAAATATTAAAAGTTCAAGATATTTTTAATCTTTATAATTTTATTTTTTTTAAAATATATGAACCGATATTTAATGGTTGAAACTATAGAAACTGAATTGCAAGAGGTAAAATTTAGGGATTGAGTTACAATAAAACTATAAGGATCAAATGATTAATTTTTTTTAAAGTTAAGTTGGACCATGAAGTATTTTTAAATTGCTATTATTCAAATTTGCCTCCTGACTTTCAGTATCTCGCCTTCTGTATTGATCATCTCTTGGTGCACTTAGTTCAATTTGTTCTGCATATTTTAATGATCTGACTCTTGTTGCATTGATATATCCATTCCTGGAAATGACATTGTTAACTCCTGTGTCCATCAGAGATGCGTGTGTATTCGTTCTTGCAAAATTGAAAAATGTGACTAATGTCTAATTATATTACAGCCACCTTCGGAAATTCATGGTTGAGTTCTACGATTGCTACTATTATTGGAAATTTAGCAATGTCCATAGTAGAAATGTAGACGCGGTCCGTTAGTTATAACTGATGTGTTTCAACTTTTTTCAATTCTGATTTTGGATAAGGTCTATCATTTTTCTTGCATCCTTTCTTTT